>NC_057811.1:448597405-448607451 GCF_018294505.1 Triticum aestivum | reverse complement strand
TTCCACCCCATAAAACCCCCGTAAAAACCTACCGTCGATGTAACGGTACTGATCTCAATATATGGTAGCCAGTTAATTATTATTTTTCTTGACCATAATACAGTAAGGCAAAGAGCCGTACTGTGTGTCATTTTTCATTAATTAGAAATCATAAATAGTAGCCAGTTAATTATTTAGGTGTCAATTAGCCTCTGCTTCAAGTCGTTTCTCCCTCATTTTCCCTGCATGAATGCATTTATTTTTCACGAAACATTCCTCTCTGTGAGCCTATATTTGGCTTGATATTTCCCGAGTAATATGTTTCCATTTTGTTTGGCTAAGTGTTTTCAAACATTTCTCACTTTAGTACGATTTGTATATTAGGCATGATTTTTTGGCTCCGTTAAAACAAGTAGGAGAACTTTTTTTTTCATAATGCACTCTTTTCTTAGAAAATAATGGATCATATGAACAAAAAAAAGAAAATAGAACCTGGCTTCAATGCGTAGCTAAATTAAGCACATGCATGCATGAGGTGTCATCCAACAACTACTTCATAAGTACCCCTCGCCAAAAGAAAAGACTATACCAAGCTCCAAATGAAACGGTAGCTCATCAAGAATCGAGTAGTATGCATTTTAATGTGCGTGAATTAGTACTAGTAGCTAGCAGCAAGTTAATCTCTTCCCTCAACATGTTGTCATGTACCATCGGCCATTAGGTTTGACGCTTTGATGGCTAATTCTGCTCAGTAACTGAGCCAATCCAATTTGATTAATTAAATCAGATATCGATCAAATGAGATTAAATTGGCGTTGTGCAAATGAGGCATCATTTTTTTTAATTTGAAGGCTTGTTTTTCCTCCTGAAACTATTTGCTTGGCTCTGCTGTCCTTTACATTTAATTTGGGCTCACTTAGCTTAAAAAACTATTTTCCATGATAGAACAACAATATGTGGAGCATCTTAGCCTCTCTTGAAGGACAAAATCGTACCAGACAATTAAAAATGAATATATATTACTTACGGTGTAATTATGTATGTACAACTTTTTGGTTTAGAAATATGAGAATTTGTGACCCGTGAAAAAAAAACTAATATCACATATTGTTTATTTTGTACAAACCACAACATGTCATATCTTGAAACCCAAAAAATTGTGTCTATGGTCCAACGTACAAACCTCACATATGATTTTCTAAGTTTTATGAATTTTTTATGTGCAATTGTGTCCTTAAATAAATTAGGAGGAGTTCAAATCCAAAAAAATAGGAGGATTTAATGTGACCCTGCTATGATAGTCGGGATTTAATTGGGCTATAAAATACAGTAGTATGACAAGAAAGCAAGCCAAGCAAATAAAAAAGTCATATTTTTTGACAACAAAATAGAAGCTAGGCAACCATCCAACAATCGTTTCAATAATCCGTAATATTGTGTCTAGCGTCTACCTTGAACCTATGTTCAATTTTCTGTAGACTATTCAGAATTCGGCCTGGAAATAAAAATCCAGCAGTGAACATGTTTCTTAACTTGCTTTGAATGAGTACTAACTTTCACAAAACATTCTTGCATGCATCTTTGCATCGTTGCCAGCGGAGAGAACTAAAGTAAGGCTTTTATTTTCATTAATTTAGATCGAGCAATGTTTAATTAACAGTAATAGAATCTATTGCACAAGCAATTAACTAAATGGCTTTGCCAATTTGTTAAATATGATATTTATATCTATTTCTAAAGGCGTTGCTGATGCTCTTGCTTAGGAACTCCTGGAGTGGAGGTCATGATAGGTGTTAGTGGTTTGATTAGGTTGTCGTCGGAATGGTGTCTCAGTTGTTCAGTTTCCCCCAGGTTTCTATTATAAAGGAGGCCACTCCATATTTTGTTACCCTATTTACATAAAACAACACATTGATGTAGACGTCGGGATAATCCTTATTTTCTAAAAGAAAATAAAATAACACATGCTCCCTCAAATTTTTTATTTATTTGTGAGCTTTGAAAACAGACACTACATATTTTTTAGGGTAAATGGACATCTTTTTATGACCCTGAGTGGATATTTTATCTTTTGAGACCGGGGGTAATCCATCTTTTCTAAATAAAAATACACATGCTCCCTCAAAAAAAAAATTTATTTGTGAGCTTTGAAAACACGCACTACAAATTTTTAGGGTAAATGAACTTCTGACCCAGAGTGGACATTTTATTTATTTATTTATTATATATGTGCATAAACAAATTTGTAAAATCGACTGTCCGCTAGTCGCTCGCTTCTGGATCAAAAGACTTGATCCATCAATCTCTTTCTGGCCGAGTTGTGACGACGTCGATGCATGCAGGAATGATGTACTCTCGGACTCGGTGTGGATCTCATTTTATTCTCAGTAGGGGAAGCCGGCGTTCTGCCCGATCCCCTGTTGCACCATCTCCATTCCGGTGGCGGCGAACTCCGGCGGTGGCGGCATGGCCATCAACATCTGCTGCATCTCCATCTCATTCCTGGAGTTCGCGCCGCAGCTAGCGAACTCAAAGCCACCGCCGCCCGCGAGCTGCTGCTGCGGCGGGGGCGCCAGGAGCATGCGGCTGGCGCTCCTGGCGCGGCCGACGTCCAGCGCCTCCTGGAGCACCTGGTTGGCGCGCTCGGAGACGGCGGCCTGCACGTCCGCCAGCGCGGCGGCGAAGGCCATGAGCTCCTCCTCCCCCAGGTCGCGCAAGTCGGCGTCGAGCCATGCCGCCGCCGGGCTCCCCTTGGCGCGCTCCTTCGCCATGGCCTCCTCCGCGCGCTCCTTCCGCGCCTTCTCCGCCTCCAGCTGCTCGCGCAGCTGGCCGTACTGCCGGTTCAGCTCCGCCAGGTTGCGGTCGCCGGCGGCGCCCAGACCCGCGCCGGCCCCCGCCACACCGAGCTGCGCCGCGGAGGGGATGAAGCGGTCGAGGATGGCCTCGACGGAGGGGTGGCCGAAGGAGAAGGCCTTGCCGGCCGGGGAGAAGACGACGGCGGCCACCTCGGCGCCGCATAGCACGGCCAGCTCGCTCACCTTCTTGAACAGCCCCGCCCGGCGCTTGGAGAAGCACACCTGCCGCGCCTCCTCGCTCTCGATCCGCCGGATCTCGATCTTCTGCCGCCCCATGCTAAGCTTCCGCTTCGGCGCCATCGACATCGATCGATCTAATACCTCGCTCACAGAGTGTTTCTATGATGCCGCCGTCTGTTGTTTCTCCACGGCTCGGGTGCTCGTGTTTATATAGCTGTGCTCTCGCGTGTGCTTAGTTGGCCTGTAGCCTTGTACATAAATAGATTCCCTAGGAGTATATATGCCAACTCATCCCGGGCAATGCATTTTTAATAAATTTCTTATTACTCACCACTGCTCATGAGTTGTCACTCGTATGACAAGATCTCAGCAGCCTTCACTACTTCAAAATTGGACGATTTTTTTTTATTATGTAAATCTGGGTGGGCAACCAAGGGTTTTGGATTCCGCAAAGCTCTTTTTACCGGTGAACCATGTGTCGTTCGTCCACTTTGTGATTCGGTGCTTTGCTGGCCCACATCTCCCGTATATTAGTGTATTTCCAAAGAGTATGGCATATTCAATATTGTGTCACATCAGATGACAGGCGTGTCAGTGATAAAGTATTACTTGATGCATGCCTAATCCAGTCTCTCTTCTCGTTCACGTAAGAGCAAGTACAATAAGGTGATGTAGGCGGGCTGTAAGACATTAAATATTATATTTTTGCTTAGTTGGAAGAGAGAAAAAAGGAGAGAGAAGAGAAGCGGTCTACTAGTTAACAGCCGGCTACAGCATATGCTCCTAGGTACTTTGTGAAAGAGCGAGGTGGGTCATGTAACAACAAAGTAGTACATATTAATATTCAGCTATTGTACTTGCCGGCTATAAGCTTAGCTATATGTGACGTGGCAACATCATATAGCCAGCAGCCGGCTATATTATTAACCATGCTCTAAAGGTGCATACGCATGCGAGATTAAATCCTGCCTTTCTTTTCTTTGGCAATTTCATTCATTCATATCTTTGAAAGTATAATCTCATTTTAGAAACATTTTATATATTTGAACTCCTGTCGCCAAGACCTCTAGAACAAGATCAATATTGAATACATTTAAACATGATTAAATTTAAACGTTTCAAATGAGTGAAATCAGTTTTCTGAAATAAGTGAAATAAGTTCTTTGAATTGAGTGAAACCAATTTTTTTGAAATGGGAAAGAAATTGTTTTTCATGCATATGAAACATATTTCAGTGCAAAATATGTGAAACTTGTTATTTAAAAAATGTGAAGCTGATTATTTCCAATCAGTTTTAAAAATAAGTGAAATCTATCTTTGAAACAAGTGAAATTGTTATTTCAATTGAGTGACTATAATGTGGTTTTTCTGAAACTAGTAAAATGAGTGAAATCTATCTTTTGTAATTAGTGTAATCAATTTTTTGAAACAAAGTGGAATATTGTATTTTAATTGGGTGAGTGTAATGCGTTTTCTGGAATGAGTGAAATGTGAGAAATAAGATACTTGAAAAAAGTGAAATATATCCACTGTTTTGTGAAACTGCCTATTTCAATGTTTGAAACTGATTTTTGTGATGAGTGAAATACGTTTCAAGATATTTCATAAATACGAAGTGATATTAGTTTCTGAGATTTTTTTTGTAATGAGTGAATCGGTTTTCCAAATCAGTGAGATGTGTTTTTTCAAACTAGTGAAATACCGATTTTGGAATGAGTGGAATTATAATCTTTGAAACGAGTGAAATAGCGATAGTAGTTTTTGAGATATATTTTGTAATGAGTGAAAACAGTTCTCCATTCAGTGAAATGCTTTTCTTCAAATTAGCGAAATACTGATTTCCGAATGAGTGAAATTACATTCTTTCAAATGAGTGAAACGATAAATTTAGTTTTTTGAGATATAGTTTGTAATGAGTGAAAACAGTTTTCCGAATCAGTGAAATATGTTTTTTCAAAACAGTTTTCCAAATAAGCAGTGTTTAAAAAAACTGAAATTAGTTTTTTTTATGAGTGAAATTAGTGAAATGATTGAAATATTTTTTATGAAATACCGAAACATTCTTATGTTTTATGGAAGTGATTTCAAAGATAATTGAAATATGTAAAATAAAAAGTAGTTCAAATATATCCAAGATTGATCTTGTTTTGAAGGCCTTGTCACCACAAATTCAAATATATAGAAAGTTACAAAAATGGACATTTGGTTGAAAAAAATATCAAGCATTCAAATATGAGGATGCAAATTAATACATGTGAGATGTATGGGAAGAAGGATTGCATGCATGCATCATTATTCCTCTGCACTCAACTCTCTGTAAAAGGCTGAAAAGGCATGCAGTGGCCCCACATGTGTCAATCCTGGCAGTTGTATTAACCGGGTATAGCAAAGGGAATCGATTTACAGTTTATATGGAGTCAGACTACACGCATCTTGACGAAACTGGCGGATGGTGGATTGCCCACCGGTACATACTAGCACCGATAATTTTAGTTATTCATTTTGGATTCCAGATGCAAAATAAAATCTCGGGGTCACCTATATTTCTGTTTTGGCGGTAATCAGAAAAAACTGGGCGGTTACCAGACGCTTTTTTGAGTGTATTTTGCCCATCAAAATTTATTCAAACCAGAGTCTAAATTTAATCAAATTCAAAAAGATGGGATTTTTTTTTGCTCGGTGGTGATTTCTCGTGGGTAACCCAATTTTCCGCCTGCTAACATAATCCCTGGTTGACATGAACATATTTGTAACCTCAGAATTTCGGGCCAGATTCAAATTATTATTTTTGCATGGTATATTTAAATTAATTTTCAAACCAATTTTTACTAGTGTACAGTAGGAGAGGTTAACAACTGATCAGTCCTTTTTGCACACACATTAGTTAGTCGTATACATGAATCTCACCTCACGCGTAGGTAGCTTTCTAGTGGATTAACAACAATAGGGCGGTAATTGTGTAATTGGGTAAATGATTATCATCTCATCAAGCTCTTCCTGGAATGGGCACCTCACGAAACATATTTTTTAGGAGAGGCTCTTAGACTTGGGGCATGGGCAGGCTGGCTCGATGACCCGGGCCGGACTTGTGTCTCGGGCTGGGATTGGGCTTGTTTTTGCAGTCTGATAAAATATTTGGGCCTGACTCGGGCTTTAATTTTAGCCCAAAATAAAACCCAGCCTAGCCCGAACGTGTTGCCTTGTCAGATCTTATGCGTCTCACCGTCTGCAAATCTTACACTGAGCCCGATAATTCATTTCTGAGCACAGGCTCATCTGCACCTTGACGAAAAAAATCAAAACAAATACTATTTTTTTAAAAAAAATTCCAGTTTTTTTTAGGTGGTAGATAATTTGATGCGTGAGGTTCACTCCAATTTTCAATTCATTTGGACATCTGAGTAGTTCTCGGCAAAAAAGACAAATTCGGGATCTGTAAAAAAGTTTACTATTCACGCACTGTTCTGACCCGATTTGTCTTTTTGCTGAGAGCTACTCAGATGTTCAAATGATCTGAAAATTGAAGCGAACCTCACGCATCAAATTATCTACTACACAAAAAATGGAATTATTTGAATTTTTCTAATATTTGTTTTGATTTTTTCCTGTTCAGATGCAGATGAGCCTGGGCACCGAAATGTCGCACTCCACTGAGCCTCCATATATAAGCACTGAAGATGCGTGCGACTCTACTCTCACAACAATAAATTCCCAAATTCCTCCGCCTCCTACACAACCGGTGGCGGCACACATACTTTACCCTCCCCTCGATGCATCTTCCGGGCGAGATGGGTCGTGGTCGACCTCCTCCCGTGCATGGTTGTGCAAGGGTGTTCGAGCTCCTCAGACTAGACTCGGGCTTGTACTTGGTACATTGTTAGGGCTTCAAGCTTTGGGATGGGCCCGTGCTAGGTTATTGAAGGCCAGGCTTTTGTAAGCCCAGCCCGAAAAATGCCTAGGTTTAGCACCTACCGTGGTAAATATTAACAAAATAAAATTGTTGGAATGATATTTACATTTTTCGATAAAGGGTGATTTTGTTATCTCAAAATGAAGCATCAATCAGATACAAAGCATTATGAGTAACACCCGGCCTCTGCATATTAGGATGCACACGATCCAATATGAAGTCTGACAAAAATTGATGAAAAAAACCCGATAAATCGGCAATAGGAGAGCCCTATAGACCGACACTATGCCTATGTCGATGGAGGTGGTGGATCGATCCGAAGGTTATGTTGCCACCCATGTTGGAAAAAAAAAACTCCATAGCCACCTGCTCCAATCACATACAAACCACCTTGAACAGCGGTTGGTCCTCTGGTCGTTGTAACATAGACCATGTACGTAGCAATTGCGTACACCGGAAAATAACCTGTAGAGGAGAAGCATTTTTTCATTAAAAACCAAATCATTTCTACATAGTCAAAGCGACCACATTAAGGCATGCGCTGCCACCCTTATTAGCGTTTTGAACCTATTTGAAATACCATCCAACCAATGACCAAAAATATTGGCAACACTTGTGGACGGATACAAATTTGACGCTATTTGGATGACCATGTAGAACATGCAAACTTGCATTGGAAAAAGAGTTGTTTGATTGTCTCGTCATGAGTACAAAAACAATACTTCTTACTTCCTTGCCAGTTGCGTCATGCGAGATTGTCTTTGGTTAACACAACTCCCTTACGAAGATACCACATGAAAATTTTCAATTCATTTGGACATCTGAGTAGTTCTCGGCAAAAAAGACAAATTCGGGATCTGTAAAAAAGTTTACTATTCACGCACTGTTCTGACCCGATTTGTCTTTTTGCTGAGAGCTACTCAGATGTTCAAATGATCTGAAAATTGGAGCGAACCTCACGCATCAAATTATCTACCACCCAAAAAAACTGGAATTTTTTTTTTAAAAAATAGTATTTGTTTTGATTTTTTTCGTCAAGGTGCAGATGAGCCTGTGCTCAGAAATGAATTATCGGGCTCAGTGTAAGATTTGCAGACGGTGAGACGCATAAGATCTGACAAGGCAACATGTTCGGGCTAGGCTGGGTTTTATTTTGGGCTAAAATTAAAGCCCGAGTCAGGCCCAAATATTTCTACTACACAAAAAAATGGAATTATTTGAATTTTTCTAATATTTGTTTTGATTTTTTTCTGTTCGGATGCAGATGAGCCTGGGCACCGAAACGCCGCACTCCACTGAGCCTCCATATATAAGCACTGAAGATGCGTGCGACTCTACTCTCACAACAATAAATTCCCAAATTCCTCCGCCTCCTACACAAGCGGTGGCGGCACACATACTTTACCCTCCCCTCGATGCATCTCCCGGGCAAGATGGGTCGTGGTCGACCTCCTCCCGTGCATGGTTGTGCAAGGGTGTCGAGCTCCTCAGACTAGACTCGGGCTTGTACTTAGTACATTGTTAGGGTTTCAAGCTTTGGGATGGGCCCGTGCTAGGTTATTGAAGGCCAGGCTTTTGTAAGCCCAGCCCGAAAAATGCCTAGATTTAGCACCTACCGTGGTAAATATTAACAAAATAAAATTGTTGGAATGATATTTACATTTTTCGATAAAGGGTGATTTTGTTATCTCAAAATGAAGCATCAATCAGATACAAAGCATTATGAGTAACACCCGGCCTCTGCATATTAGGATGCACACGGCCCAATATGAAGTCTGACAAAAATTGATGAAAAAAAACCCGATAAATCGGCAATAGGAGAGCCCTATAGACCGACACTATGCCTATGTCGATGGAGGTGGTGGATCGATCCGAAGGTTATGTTGCCACCCATGTTGGAAAAAAAACCTCCGTAGCCACCTGCTCCAATCACATACACACCATCTTGAACAGCGGTTGGTCCTCTGGTCGTTGTAACATAGACCATGTACGTAGCAATTGCGTACACCGGAAAATAACCTGTAGAGGAGAAGCATTTTTTTCATTAAAAACCAAATCATTTCTACATAGTCAAAGCGACCAAATTAAGGCATGCGCTGCCACCCTTATTAGCGTTTTGAACCTATTTGAAATACCATCCAACCAATGACCAAAAATATTGGCAACACTTGTGGACGGATACAAATTTGACGCTATTTGAATGACCATGTAGAACGTGCAAACTTGCATTGGAAAAGGAGTTGTTTGATTGTCTCGTCATGAGTACAAAAACAATACTTCTTACTCCCTTGCCAGTTGCGTCGTGCGAGATTGTATTTGGTTAACACAACTCCCTTACGAAGATACCACATGAAATTTTTCACTTTTAGTGGAATCTTGGACTTCCAAAATTTCTTGTTATTACTCACTGGTACCTCAGAATGTGTGAGCGCACGATACATAGAGTCTACAGTGGAAGACCCTGATGTAGTAAGGTTCCAGCGAAACACATCCCGGCCTTGTGTCAGGTTAATCGAATCCAGTCGAGATAAAAGATTATGCCATGACACAAGTCTGGGGCCAATCAAATCCCGCCTGAACGAAATATTCGGCGGGGATTAACTGAGCACTTGCGCAATAGTATTATTCTTATCGCGGACAATGTTGTATAAGGCCGGATATTGTTCTCAGAGACTGGCATTGCCTAGCCAGATGTCTTCTCAGAAACGAATCTCCGACCCATCCTTTATCGCGAAAGACCCAAAGAGAGATGTTTCTTTGCCGCCATTAGGCCAGCCCAAAAGTGCGATCGCCAGGTTTCCAAAATGTGTGGGACACCGCCTTTTGGCCTAGATACTTGTTGTGCAGCATGGTTCACTACTAGGAAAAGGGCTATAGATGATATGGCCACTAATGGCGCACCAGACATGTGGTGCGCCATTACTATATACTAATGGCGCACCGTGTGTTGGTGCGCCATTAGTAACATATTACTAATGGCGCACCTGGTGTTTGGTGCGCCATTAGTAGTTTTGAAAAAAAAAGTAAAAAAATTTGTTACTAATGGCGCACCGTGGTATAGTGCCGAGCCCCACCTCCCCTCGCCCCGTCGCCCCCCTCCCCTAGCCGCCCCCTTGCCCCAC
>NC_057811.1:448594482-448596842 GCF_018294505.1 Triticum aestivum | reverse complement strand
CCAGGCTCGCCGCGGGCCCCCTGCGTCCGCCTCGCGCCCCCCCGGAGCCAGGCCCGCCGCCGCTGCCCTAACCGCGGCCGTCCACCACCACCCCTGCCCCCGGAGCCAAGGTGAGCATTTTTTTTTGTTTTTTCTACTGTTTTTCTTTGCTGTTTAGGTTTAATTAGGTTATTGATAGGTTTAGGTTAGTGCTAGATTTAGGTTTAGATAATTAGAAGAAGAAGAAAGTTGAAAAAAGAAGAAGAAGTAGAAGAAGAGGAAAGAGGAAAAAAAGGAAGAAGAATAAGAAGAAAGTTGAAAAACAGAACAAGAAAGGAAGAAGGAGAAGAGGAGGAGGAGGAGGAGGAAGGAGAAGAAAGAAAAAGGAGAACAAGAAAAGAAGAGAGGTGGAGAAGAAGAAGATGGAAAGGAAAAAGAAGAATGCATCATTGTTTAATTGTAGAGGCTGATGATCGAAAAGTTGACCTTTCTTAGAAGTAGCATCTTCAAATAAGTAACCCTTCATGTCTTCAAATAAAATAACAGAACAACATAACTCAGAACGGTAATATAACCAAGAAATCATACAAAACATTAAAACAATGGAAACTACGGCAAGGTTTTGACATCATTAAACCCACCCACATGATTGAAATAAAAAAACATAACTCTGCATATGCAAAGACAGAAGGCATAACAGAGAAAAAATCATTATAAAGAAACTAGTTGCCGACATTAAGCTTGCACATTCAATAGGTCACACCTTTACTGCTGAGCTGGATATAGCGTTGGAACTCTGTTTTGGGGTCACTGCCATACTCCATGAGATCATTAGGCTGATGGTTCTGAACCTGTAGAAAGCAATATAATTCATACAGACATAAAAAAGGCTCAAGCAGCACTCCAGAATTAATTGAACATGGGGAGGAAATTGTCAGGGCCAACCTTGGGTAAATCAGATATTGCATCTTTGAGGACGAGAGCTTTTTTCAAGTGTTTATTTGCTGCTTCCTCATAAGCAACGAGACATCTCTGAGGACAGAACATCATTTTAGTAGGATGTAACAATCATTAGTCTTCGAGAAGAATGATATTAAATAACATAGTGGCCTGTGATGTATTTTCGTACCGAAAATGCATTTGGCACTAGTCCTCGCTTAACAACATCATGGGTGGGAAGCGGGAACTTCGGAAGTGCATTGATGTAGTTGATTATCTTCTGCTCAAAATTTATGCTGCTATAATGTTGTATGATAATGTTGTAAGGGTACTAATTGGTCTCTTCTGCTGCTTATCAGAGATGGGGGAAGCAGCCACCGCCGCTCTGGCTCACCGGAGTACGAGTTGGATGCTTTCGAGTTCTTCAATATCATACTTGGGACTTCAGTATCAGCCACGAGGCAGGTATATAAAACGAGAGATCTCCCCTTCACCCATCTCATTATGATAACTCTGTTGTTTGCTACATCACTCCTTGTCCCAAATTGCAGAGGCTGCCTGACACTTTTATGAACATGCTGGGTGAAGATCCGCCAGACAATGTGAAGCTCCGACATGCCGGCAGCGGGGTTCGCAGGCTGTGGGACGTGGAGTTGGTGATCGAGGAGGGCCACATGTACCTGTGCCGTGGCTGGGAGAAGTTCTACAGTGCCTACGACCTGCGGACCGGGTACTTTCTTCTCTTCAGGTACGACGATGACGCCACAATGCTCATCGTGAAGGTTTTCAACACGACTATGTGTCGCATGCGCTACGCTGACGACGAAGATGCCAGTGCGTTCTGCCTCTTCTTATTCCTCTACATTTGGCTTTTTCTCACATCGATTGTTAACGGTCATTGTTGCATTTGGACAGGCAATGGGAGCAGCAGCAGCGACACTGGCTACAGCCAAAGCAGCAGCGATTATGGCTGTAGCAAAAGCAACGGCGATTCTGGCTTTAGCGAAAGCAGCAGCGATTCTGGCAGCAGCAAAGACAACAAGAAGGATGATCCGGACTGGAGTGGGGGAGAAGAGGAGCAGAGTGGGGATGAGGAGCTGCAGGATGACGATGGGCATCAGGCTGAGGATGACCTAGCGCTGGTGGTGGCTGACCAAGGGCAAGAGATGGTGGTGGCTGACCATGGGCAAGAGATGGTGGTGGCTGACCATGGGCAAGAAATGGTGGTGGCTGACCATGGGCAAGAGATGGTGGTGGCTGAGGATGACCTAGCGATGGTCGTGCCCGTCCTGCCTGAAGGTGGCCTCGCGATGGTGGTGGTGCCTGACAATGACCACGCACCGATGGTGGCGCCGGCGATCCCACAGCTGGGCGACATGACCACGCCAATTGTGGTAGAAGACTACATCCCACAGCTGCCTCCACCGCCTCGCCGCTCTTGG
>NC_057811.1:448579449-448593841 GCF_018294505.1 Triticum aestivum | reverse complement strand
ATGTTAGCACAAAATGACCAAGTTTACATAATAAGCTTATAGTCTTCTTCTTATTCTTCTTCTTTTCCAAAATGACATAGGTTAGCTTCATTTTATCTAAGTTGGCTCTAATATGCTAACTTAGAGCTTATATCCTTAGTTTCCTATAGGTTAGCTCCAAAATTACTTATGTTAGCACAAAATAATCAAGTTTACATAATAAGCTTATAGTCTTCTTCTTATTCTTCTTCTTATTCTTCTTCTAGTATTCTTCTAGTGTTCTTCTTCTTCTAGTATTCTTCTAGTCTTCTTCTTCTTCTCTTCTTCTTCTTCTTCTTCTTCTAACTTCTTGTTTATCATTTTGCAGATTTGATTTAATTCACGGAAGCTTGCATGGATGGAGTGCTTCTTTTCCATTTGTGTTTTTATTTTGTATCAATGTGAAACTTTTGTGAATTGATGGATAACGGTGTTGGATGAACAATGTGAAACTTTTGTAATATGTAACGATGCAACTATGTGTTGGCTATGTATGTATATATGATGAAACTTGTGTGTTGGATATGATTGTTATATGGATGCTTGTTGTATATATATGTGTTGGATATCTCATATGTGAAATAGTGACCTGAGATTAAGAAAAAAGAAAAAAATTAAAAAAATTGTTACTAATGGCGCACTTCTATGTGGTGCGCCATTAGTATACCAGATACGACTGGTGCACCTGTGGGATACTAATGGCGCACCTGTGGTGCGCCATTACTAAAATATTCTAGTGGCGTGGTACTAATGGCGCACCTGTAGTGCGCCATTAGATGCCAAAATAGGTGCGCCATTAGTAGGCCTTTTCCTAGTAGTGGTTTGCCAAACACCATCCTCAGTAAGAAGTTTGAACAACCATTTACTGAGTAGGGCCTCATTTTGACCCGCAAGTCATGAATTCCGAGCCCACCTTGGTCTTTTGGCCTACAAACCATACTCCATTTGGCCAGCCTATATTTTTTCTTTTCACCGTCTCCTTGGCCAAAAGAATCTGGATCTAAAATAATCCATTCTTTGTAGGACCCCTTTTGGGAGTTGGAAGAAAGAAAGCATATAGAGAACCATATTTGTGAGGACAGAGTTAATCAAAACCAACCGTCCTCCAACTGAGAGTAGTTTGCCTTTCCAACTACTCAACCGTTTCTCTAGGTGCTCCTGTACATGATTCCACTCCGCAATGGTGAGGCGTCGATAATGAATCGGTATTCCAGATATTTAATCGGGACTTGGCCATGTGCGCAACCAAATAGGTCAGCATAATCGGCCCCGCCTCAACGTCTTCTCCAAAGCAGAACAATTCGCTTTTATGAAAGTTTATTTTGAGACCCGACATTTGCTCAAACGCTGAAAGCAAGAGTTTCAAGTTTCGAGCCTTGTCCAGACCATGTTCCATAAAAAGAATTGTATCATCGGCGTATTGTAAAATAGAGAGGCCACCATCCACAAGGTGTGGCACTACTCCTGCAATCTGGCCGTCCTGCTTGGCGCGCTCAATCAGAATCGCCAACATGTCGGCGACAATGTTAAATAACATTAGGGACATGGAGTCACCCTGCCGTAGTCCTTTTTTTGTCTGAAAGTAATGGCCTACATCATCATTGACTTTGATGGCCACACTACCTCCAGTTACAAAATTGTGGATCCACTGGCACCATTTATCGGAGAAACATTTCATCCTTAGGGCATGTTGAAGGAAAGACCACTTGACCTTGTCATAGGCCTTTTCAAAGTCAATTTTGAATATCACTCCACTTATGTTTTTTCGGTGCATCTCGTGGACGGTCTCATGCAGGATTACTACACCATCTAGTATATTTAGTCCTTGCATGAAGGTCGTTTGAGACGGACGGACAACATGGTCAGCTAGCGAGTTTAACCTATTCGTAGTCACTTTGGTGAAAATCTTGAAGCTGACATTAAGGAGACATATGGGTCTGAACTGCCGGATTCAGCCTTCTTAATCTTCGGCAACAAAAAAATCTCGCCAAAATTTATCCTGAATAGGCCAAGTCGATCGGCATTTAGACAATTGAACAACTTCAAAAGATCGGACTTGATGATATCCCAGAAATTCTGACATTTACATAATAGGGTGTTTCACAAGCACAAATGGACAAAGGGAGAATTACAGGAACATGCTAGGTGGAAATGTAATCATTAAGGTGTTGCGGCATCCTATATACCCTAAAAGCAAGAGATAAGCATTAGGGCATCTCAAACACCGGTCACCAAATTTATGTCCTCAAATGTTCTTGTCGGCCGGGCGAAGGCCATCCAACCATATCCAGCAAATGTCCTCGTGACTAGCTTGGATGGCTAAAAGTGTTTGAACCATCTGGTCTGGACATTTGAGGCAGATTTGAGGAACCGCGCTGGCTTTGCCCTTAGACCTATCTCTCGAGTCTGCTCTCATATCAGCGTTAATAACCTTCTTCAGATAAAGGTTGTTGCAACTTATCATTTTCCTCATCTATAACCAGATCAGAGTCAGACCAAAAATCATGTCCTAAATGAATATTATCTTTAACTTCAAAGCCAAAAAGATTTTTGTAAAAAGAAGTAGCAACTTCCAACATTTCATGGGTAGAGTAGACAGAGCTGTCATCACCAATCAGCACATCCAGATGGTTTATTCTATGATGTTGATTAGCTAACCCATGGAAATAAAAATTATTCCTACCCCCCAACACAATTTTCCTATCCATAGATCTTTGCCATAAGGCGGTTTCCTCTTTTTTCCGAATATAATCCAATTCCTTTTAAATATCATTCATACATTTTCTATCATCATCTAAAATTATTTTCCTCAGAAAGAACGTCAAACTCCACAAGGAGATCACGTATCTTTTTCTTAAGATCAGCTTCCAAATTAATGCTCCAAACTCTCAGGTTTTTCCTGAACAGTCTAGTCAAATTAATGTGCCGCCGTTGCCGATCCAACCATGTAACTCTCCAAGAGGACGTGTGTATTCAAACTGAATGAAAAGGTGATGTGTTTTACTTCATCAGTTAACCATGAATGTTCGATCTTTACTGGTATGACTTGATAATTCCACTAGAGTAGACAACCGTCAGATCATGGCGATGAGAGCGGCAACCCGTGTCATAAGAAAAGCACTAGACTTTGTTGCGCCGTCTTCCTTGAGTTGATCGAGAGCATGTGGCTGGGCAATCCAACAAACAGGTGGTGTGCGATCATGAAAACCGTAGGAGAGGAGTAAAGAAGAAGACTTACAGTAGGGAAGTGAAGTGAAGTCACTCGTGCACAAAGCAGAGAACTTGCACAAGTCGTCCATCAGAAAGGCAAGCACAGCTAGCCCCTGCCATGCCATGGAAACTGCTGGGCAACTCTTGGCAGCAACAAGTCAAGCCGGCAGCAGGTGTGTGTGTACAGCTTCCAGCCTACCATAACGAGTCAATCTATGCACAAAAATATATATAATGGGTCAAGAGGTTACTGAATCAATGGTGTATAAAAAAGGCTCAGAGGAGCCAGGCGCAGGGGACAAGTCCAAAGCTGACCTGAGCTGCTGGCCAACTAGCAAGAGAGAACGACACAGCTAACTAGCTAGCTGCCATGGACGCCGGCGGCGGCTCGCAAGCAGGAGACTCGTCGGAGCTATCCTCCCCCTCCTCCTCCGGCGGCGGCGAGCAGGTGTACGTGGCGGTGGGCGGGTCCTAGGCGATGGTGCTGTGGGCGCTGCACAAGTTCCCCAAAGACACCGCCTTTGTGCTGCTCCATGTCTGCTCCCAGCCCAAGCTCATCCCCATCAGTGCGCTTCATCCCCTCCTCTTTCACTTCTCTTCTTTCTTTTCTTTCCTTTTTGCTTTAATTTGGATTAGAAGTTCTTTTATGCAGCTTTGTAGTTTCATTACCTACTAGTACTTCAATAAACAAGACATGAGTCATTATTACCCTGACATGGTCCCCCATGTCAATTATCTCTACAAATTTATTTATTTATTCCAAAATGGTTTTACTACCTCTGTCTCATAATGTAAGACGTTTTTACAGTTCAATTTAAACTGCAAACATGTCTTATATTATGAGACGGAGGGAGCAGTATATTTTGGATGCGATACAATCAGAAAAACTAAAATCCTGCAGGATTCGAATAGCATAGAGTTTCTGCTGATAGTAAATTGTGGTTGCGAAAGTTAATACCTCCAATGCTGTTCACAGTGGGTGCCAGGATCCCTGCTAGGCAGGTGCAAGAGCAGGAGCTGACTTCGTACAAGAAGATGGAGTTGCAGAGAATCAATGACAGTCTGGACCAACATCTGCTCCTATGTGCACAGGAAAAGGTTCAGACATATCAGATACCAGAGCGCCAAGAAAACTAGTACAGTAATATATGCTTGCTTCAAAAATTGACCTATGTATGTATCTCACAGGTACAAGCTGAGAAGCTGGTGGTTGAATCAGATGATGTGGCAGAGGGACTAGTGCAGCTCATCACTGAGCATCATGTCACTGCCCTTGTCATGGGGGCAGCAGCTGATAAGCATTACACAAAGTATGTGCACAAATTTCTGAGTGATCTCTTAAAAACTTATAGATTATTATCACTATAATTAAACACGTCATGGTCATTAGTGAATGCCCTATTACCACAAAAGGGAAAACTAACTCCTCGTTCAAGAGTTCAGGAAAATGAAAGCTCTCAAGTCCAAGAAAGCACAGGTTGTAGAACAGCGGGCAGATCCTTCCTGCAAAATATGGTACATCTGCAAAGGAACGCTTGTTTACCGTAGGTACGGTTGGTCGAGCGCGGATACTCTTCACTTGTGTTCTTAGCGTTACGTTGCAGAACTCCAGCCTGCATTTGACGTGTTTCCCTCCTTGTCTGCATTCTCTCTACACTAGGAAGGCTGTTCCCCTTAGCCATGGGGCAAGGCCGCAAGGTACACAAAAGCCTGGTGCTCAACAGTTTTCAGTGGATAGATCAACTAGCTTGTCAGAGATGTGGTGTGTTTCAAATACATGGCTACACAAACCAAATCTCAGACGATCCGATGCTAATGAAAAGGTAAACACAATTATGTATTTATTTTGGCATACTTAAAGTTTAGCGATTACACTTCAAGGAACAAAGAAGCTGCTTCATTTATATTCTCCACATCTTCAGTAAGCAATATGCATCCTCACTTAAACTTTGTATGGTCACTGATGAAGCAATCAGAAATGCATATGCACTTCAAATGTGGTCCATGATGGAGAATTTGCTTGATAAATACACGAAATAGGATGAAGATAATTAAACATTCAAGAAAATCTTGACATGACATGAAGTTTTTACCTTATCTCACCCAGGAAACTGTTCACGAATTTGATGAGGGTGACAATAAATTCCAGCATATGCTCCGGGAGTTGGAGAGTGTAAGAAAACAAGCTTATGAAGACAACTGCAGTCGTGAAAAGGCAGAAAGGGAGTTGTTTGAGGCTTTCCAGAAAGTAAGTAGCTTAATTTGCATTTTTCAGTCATGTCAAATATACTGATGTTAACTGTTATTTCAACTGTATGATGTATGCCAGTAAGAGCATTATTTGGAAGATAAACTTGTTAGGATGATCTCCACCGTGTGGGCCCAATGGCCCACCGGGCCCTTAGATCCGCGCCCTGATCGGGGGCGCTCAACCCACTATGGTTGACGGGCCCCTGTCACCTGCACTATATAAAGAGGTGGGGGCCGGCGGCTCGCACCACGAGGTTTGTCGCGACGCCGTACACCCCACCTACATCCCCTACCGATCTAGGGTTAGTGCAGTGCTGACGCGAAGCACCGCCACCGCTACTTTCTGCCATCACCGGCCGTCACCATGGACGGCACCGGGAGCTCCTCGCCACAAGGCTAAGGTACACACAGAATACAGATTATATCCCACTGATCTACTCCTAGTTGATCCAGTAAGTCTATCAATGGTATCTAGAGCCTGTCTAGTGAGTAGATCGAGTTGGGAAAGAAAGATTCGCAAACGAATCAAAAGAGAAAAAAAACGAACACAGATACGATTTCGATCTCGAATCGAAGCAGAAAGAAGGAAAAAACTCCTTGTCAGAAAAGTTGCGCCGCCGCAACGGCCGCGCCGTTCCTCTCGATTCCGACTCGCATCGGCATGCCGAGGTTTTGGGAAGAAGAACTCTATCCCGACCGGGGCAAAGGGCACCACCAACGAGCCGTTTGACGGCGGCACGTTCACCCTAGAGGTGCTCGCGCACGCCGGCAAAGGGGTCAGCGGGGGCGCCGCATCTGGAAACCGCCGTCGCTCGCGCGAAGGGGAGCAGAGGAGGCTCTGCTCGCGCTGCTCCCGTCCCTCTTGCGCTGGGGTGGTGGTGGAAGAAGAGAGGGAACGGGAACGGCTCGCGCGGCGCAGTGGCCCTCGCCGCCGTCCACGGCGGCCGGAGCGGCCTACCAGGGCGCTGCCCTTTTTACCTCGACAGAGACGGAGCCGACGGGACAGAAGAAAAGAAAGAAGAAGGGAAAGGGGAAAGAAAGAGAACGGCCAGGCTCGCGCGGTGGTGGACGCCGTCGCCGGCGGCTCGACCGGACAGGCGCGGCGCGGCGGCCGAGCACGGCGCGGTCGCCGGCGACCGGGACAGCGTCGGGCGAGAGACAAGAGGATGAGAGTTTGACCCGAGCTGGTGCGGTGGGATAGTTTTGATCCAGCGAAAATGATGCTGAGTCGTCCGATCGCGTTCAACGGCCTGGATCAAAACCCTAGCTGCCAACGGGCTTTTCGGGCCGAAAGTGCAGGCGGGCAGCAGCCGCCACGCGCGCTGTCGCTGGGCCGAGGACACAGCCGCGGGCGGCCCAGGCCGGGTCGAGGCATTTCGCGAGGCACGGCGCGCAGGGCAGGTCGTGGGCCGGCTTTTTCCGCTGCGGGCCGAGCGCGCTGGGCCAGCTGCGTTTTCTATTTTGTTTTTTGTTATTTGTCCAGTTTTCTGGGCAGATTTCAAATAGTTTTTCTATGCAAATTTTTCAACGAAAATTTTGTTTAGACAATAGAAAAGTAAACAGAAAAATAGAAAAGTTTCTGAAAATAAAATAAAAATGAAAATAGAAAATTTTCAGAAAAAGAAATGTTCATGAATCTTATAAAGAGAATAATAAAGTTTATGAATTTTTTTTAGTAAAAGAATTTGTTTCTGAAAAGAATAAAGTCCATGAATTTTGTATTCATGTTTTCCGCTGCAAAATAAAAATTGTTCTTTTAAAAGTGAATAGAACTAAAGTAAAAGATTAAATTGTTGCTTCTCTAATGCAATTTTGAACCAACCGGTTAAATTTGCTTAGAGAGTAAAAGAGTATAGAATTGTTTCTGAATAGAATATTGTAAAGTTTCCGCTGCAAAGTAAAAGTTTTATCCTTCAATTAAATTGGAACCAACTGGAAATTTTAATTGGAAGAACTGTTCTTAGCGATGTTTTTCCCCTGTGGGTGAAATAAGATGAAGATAGTTTCCGCTATGACAAAAGAAAGATATTTGTTTTAAAGTTAAAATATGGTATTGTTATTTTCTGACCAACGTTGATGATAACAGTACTATAATTCTATGAGTCTTATGTTCAAAGCTTAAATCTCTGATAAATTTTTGTATCAAAGTGACCAATTTTCAAAGCATTTCATAAAGATTGAGAAATGTATATTAAAAGTTTTCCGCCGCAATAAAGTTGATAATGATGATTATTTTCTTAGCAAAGTCGCTTAATAGAAATTTTATCATCACATTATTTACGAGTTATATGCATTATTTCCATTTCCGCCCAACGGTGATATGGAATTAATGTAGAAGGATGATGTTTTATTCTAATTCTGCCCAACGGTGATTTAGAATATAAAAGAAAGTTTTTTCAAAGTTTAATGTGCATATATTTTTTTACCAGACCAACATGGGGTTATTTTTTATGCTCATTATTGTTGATTATTGGCTAAGTTTTCTCAGACTAAAAGTTTTCCATGCTTTCATTCGTGAAAGCGAATGTCTGGGTACTTGTGACCCGAAAGATGACCAAGAAAGGTCATAACGTGAGGGAGTATGTTCTCTCTAAAGAATGGCTTCAAAAGAAAAGAGAAAGAACATTGAGAGTCTTGGTTGACGAATGTCTTTGATGTACTCTCTATGAAGAAGATTTTTCAATCAACATGATTTGAAATGAAACAAGCAACATGCGTGTTTAATTTGACCAATGTCGGATCAAACACGTGTGTCAAAAGAGCATTCGGATTTATTTCTAAATTTGATGATTGAATATGCAGTCAAAAGAGCCAATTCTGGCATTTATGTCCCTTACAGGGAATTACCCGCATAGCGGGAAAAGATGATTATGATAAAAACCGCATGGCGGGAAAAGTCTGGGAAAATACCTGCGTGACTCGGTAAAGTTGACATAGTATTATGTCAGAAATCCTGTGGCAGGAGAAATTTTGGCAAAGAACTTATCCTGTATGACAGGACAAAGATATGATGACTCATGTGCGTTTAATGTGTCCCACCCTGGGAGAAAAGTATGGAGTAGCTATTATGCTTTCCTAGTATCGACCGTACACCTTATGTGTAATGATCATTAAGCACTCAATAAATCCAAAGAGAATAAAAGTTACAGACGAACCTAAAGATAAGAATGATATGCAAGTGTGTCTTGCAAAAGTACTAATGATCAAGAACTTTGTTGAGTTTCTGAAATGGAATAAGGAAAAAGTACTCCCATACCAGTTAACAGATAACTTCATTACATATGAAGTAATCAGATAAATGAAGTAGATACTCAAAGTTTCCTCAATTCACAAGAGTTGTGAATGGTTTTTCGAAATTATGGCAGAAAAGTTCTTGCCACATTTCGAGGGGGAGAAAGAAATATGAGGTATCCATTAATGAAGAATGTGATCGTCTGGGGGAGCACGACGATCATAATAATACCCCTAAAGAAAAGAAATAGCTGTATTCCTGAATCTTTTACAGTTCCGAAAGCAAACTAAGGAATACTAAGACGGTGCTTAAAGTGCCATAAAGAAGAAAGTTTTAATAGAATAAACCCAAATAATAAAGTTTAAAGATACGCCATTTTTAGTGAAGATGGAGTAATCTGGGGGAGCATGTTGTATGACCTATACAACACCTGATGTTAGCTCTATAAAGGATGAATGAGTACACATGGATCTTGTGACACAGGTCCTGTAAAACCTATTGCCTCTTGGAAATAAAATACTATAGAATTAATTTGCCTATTGGCAATGACAGAGCAACAACAGCCCCATATGAAAGAAGTGCCAGTACCTAAGACACAGATGGTCTCAAGGAATGAGAAAATCAGATACTTCTGATTACTATAAAGTCTATGTTAGTGAAATTCAAATCAAGGTTGATCTCACCTCATTTAAAGCGCTCAATTGAGCTTAGAGAAGTGTCTGTTTGTCTAAATGATAAGAGACTATGTGAGATGAAATAAAATTAGTGAATCCCGACAATGTTTGGGACTCATAAGTAATTTCCAATGGAACCAAAACAGTAGGCTCTAAAGGGTCTACAAGGTCAATGTGACTCCAAAGGAAATACGTAAAGGTGTAAAACACGACTTAAATCGAAAGGTTTTTGCATGTTTACACTGAATAGATTACAATAAGTGTTGGTAGCACATCATGATCTGAGTTACATCAGATGAAAGATATTATGATCTGAGTTACAGCAGATGAAAGTAAAGAACACAGGGGATACTGCCTGAAGAAGTCTTTTATGGACTAAAGCAATCAAATGTTGTTTTGGGTTAAAGAAAATGAGAGGACAATTGTATCCATGCAAAGTTATAGAATGGGAAATTCATTTCATAATCCTGTGCATGTGGATGACGTCCTACTTGCTAGTGGTCATGTCAATCTACTGCAGGAGAAGAAAAGAAGTTCTTGTTCTCAAAGTTCAAAAGAATGTTCTCGGTAGAGTGTCTCTCGTTATAACTATCGAGATTCACCAAGAAAAGAATAAAAGGGGTATTAGTAATGTCGCATGGACATGCTTAGAATGGTCTCTAAAGTATGCATGCGAGAAAACCTACGCCTGTTCTTATAGTCAAGGGTAATGGAACTGGAAACTATGGTGTTCCAAAAGTTGATGAGAAAAGATTGAAAACGGATATGGTACCATATGCTTCAGCTGTTGGAAGCTCAATATATTACCCTGTCACAGTTCACATATCTGGGTTGTTTTGGCAATGTCCAGTCCATATATAGATCACTGGAATGGAGTCAAAGATATCGGCCTCAAGCTGAAAGAAATAAGTGCTCTCAAAAGATTGTGAGTACAAAGACATGACTTGTGAAATGTATAGCGAAATCCACAATTGTCGCTAACTTTCATACTTGGAGGTTTTTGTGTGGAAAAACTCCAAAGAATGAAACAATTATCATCAACGTGATGCAAAGATATTTTATAGCTTGATATGAGGCTGAGGGACAGGCAAAAAGGTTAAGGAGACCTGTACCCGGAGTTAATAATGGTTGACAATAGCGATAACCATTTTAAGTTTTTCGCTCCTATGACAACGAGTCAAGTGTTGATGCCAAACACACTGAAACAGAGTTATGCGTTGTAAAGGAGAAAGTCCGGAATTATGTAGAAATGCTTGAAGCATAAAAGCAATAGACAAGTATTTGCAGATCTGCTTATTAAAGGCTTACCGCCCAGTGTGTTCGGAGAACACACAGTCGACATGGGTTTTATGGTATAGTCTAAGATTTCCGGACAATAAAGGGCCCAAGGTTAAAGAATTTGTTTCGAAACAGATAGGTACGTTGTGGCTGTCTGATTCTATCGGCAATTGAGCTGTGACGATGAAACATGTTCTATGTACTGATCTGTTATGAAACGAGTAAAGTAAAAGTATAAGGTCAAAAGTAAAAGTTGAGATCAAGGGGGAGAATGTTAGGATGATCTCCACCGTGTGGGCCCAACGGCCCACCGGGCCCTTAGATCCGCGCCCTGATCGGGGGCGCTCAACCCACTATGGTTGATGGACTTGTAACGCCCACCATGCGGCTATATCTCCCACGTGTCGAGGCACGACTTAGAGGCATAACCGCATTGTGGTTTTGTCGCAAGAAGGGTCATCTTCACACAATCCCATGTAATGAACAAGAATGGGATAAAGAGTTGGCTTACAATCGCCACTTCACACAATACATAAATATAATTCATACATCATCCAAAATACACACATAGACCGACTACGGTCAAGATCCAAATGAAAATAAGATAACCCCAAATGCTAGATCCCCGATCGTCCCAACTGGGCTCCACTACTGATCATCAGGAAAAGACACATAGTAACGACCACGTTCCTCATTGAACTCCCACTTGAGATTGATCCCATCATCTGCACTGGCATCGTCGACACCTGCAACTGTTTTGGTAGAATCTGTGAGTCACGAGGACTCAGCAATCTCACACCCGCGAGATCAAGACTATTTAAGCTTATAGGGAAGGATGGTGTAAGGAGGTGGAGCTGCAGCAGACACTAAGCATATATGGTGGCTAACATACGCAAATGAGAGCGAGAAGAGAAGCAACGGATCGGTCGTCAACTAGCAATGACCAAGAAGTGATCCTGAACTCCTACTTACGTCATACATAACTCAAACCGTGTTCACTTCCCGGGCTCCGCCGAGAAGAGACCATCACGGCTACACACGCGGTTGATGTATTTTAATTGGGTCAAGTGACAAGTTCTCTACAACCGGACATTAACAAATTCCCATCTGCCTCATAACCGCGGGAACGGCTTTCGAAAGATAATACCCTGCAGGGGTGTCCCAACTTAGCCCATCATAAGCTCTCACGGTCAACGAAGGATAAACCTTCTCCCGGAAAGACCCGATCAGTCTCGGAATCCCGGTTTACAAGACATTTCGACAATGGTAAAACAAGACCAGCAAAGCCGCCCGAATGTGCCGACAAATCCCGATAGGAGCTGTACATATCTCGTTCTCAGGGCACACCGGATTGTCCAAGCTTCCGATAGGCGAGCCCAGAGTTGCCCCTGGTGGCCACCGGCGACTGACAGGTTGGACCAATACTCAGAGGAGCACTGGCCCGGGGGTTTAAATAAAGATGACCCTCGGGCTCGCGAAAACCCGGGGGAAAAGGCTTAGGTGGCAAATGGTAAAACCAAAGTTGGGCCTTGCTGGAGGAGTTTTATTCAAGGCGAACTGTCAAGGGGGTCCCATAAATCACCCAACCGCGTAAGGAACGCAAACTCAAGGAACATAATACCGGTATGACAGAAACTAGGGCGGCAAGAGTGGAACAAAACACCAGGCATAAGGCCGAGCCTTCCACCCTTTACCAAATATATAGATGCATTAATTAAATAAGAGATATTGTGATATCCCAACATATCCATGTTCCAACATGGAACCAACTTCAACTTCACCTGCAACTAGCAACGCTATAAGAGGGGCTGAGCAAAAGCGGTAACTTAGCCAAACAACGGTTTGCTAGGAAAGGATGGTTAGAGGCTGACATGGCAATATGGGAGGCATGATATAGCAAATGGTAGGTAGAGCAGCATGGCAATAGAACGAACAACTAGCAAAGCAAAGATAGAAGTGATTTCGAGGGGTGGTCATCTTGCCTGCAAGGTTCTCAGAGTTGTCGAAAGCTTGATCCTCGTAAGCGTACTCAACAGGTTCCTCGTTCACGAACTCGTCTCCCGGCTCTACCCAAGACAAGAACACAAGTAACGGAACCACAATCAATCACGAGAAATGCACAAGCAACATGATGCAAAACATGTATGATATGCGAGATATGATATGCGATGCATATGCGTGCTCCGGACGGAAAATGATGAACAAGGCAGTAACTTGGCAAACCAAGCATGCCACTGGAAAGATGAGATGATTTCGGTCGAAATCGATATAAAGATCACCGGAAACGGATGCACGGTTTGCAAATGGCAAGCAAAACAAGAATGACACGAATCTGCGATTAACAGCACGATGGAACTTAGAATGCAACAAGCAACAATGCTACAGCACTCCGACATAGCAACAAAACATATGGCAGTAATCTACAGGAGATGCTTGACAAAAGATGAACAATGAGCTACGGCTAGATCACAACATAACAAGCTCAAACAAGCATGGCAAAAGTGCAAAAGATAACAGGTTCACAGACTTGGTGAAATTACTGGACATGCCTGAAACAGCATCAGGTAGCAATGTTCAGAGCACGAAATCAATATGCTACAGGAACTTAACATAAGAAAACAAGGCATGGCAGTATTCTACTAAATGCATATGACAAAAGTCCCTTACTGACCATAAGCCAATAAGGACCAGAAGATATGATGGGAACCATGTAAACATAGCAAGTTTCGTTAACAGGTTTCAGACTTAGCAGAAAACAGAGCATGGCAGAAAACAATAATATGAAGGCATCTTTGTGAGCTTGATGCACTCACCACAAGGAAATGCATGAAAAAACAAGCATACCTACAGCAAGATGGCATGGTTATGAAGCTATCCATGGCAAGAACAAAAGCATAGCATGTATGGATCAACTACGACAAGCTTGGCAAAATTGAATAACACGTAAACAATCTTCCAGAAATATTTTATAGCAAAAGTAGAGCAAGATTGAGTCATGCTATGGCACTCCATAATTGCAAACAAGGGCAGGAATGGATCCATTACAATAATATCTACAAAAAATCCTTACTGAACATCTCCAAAATATGCATGGATCTCTCTGTAGCGTCAAGTTTACATGGCAACAAAATAACAGCAGACAGACTTAAGAGAAATTACTAAGTCCCTGAAATCAGAAACATTACGGGGCCTAGTTTGCATGCTTGTGCTAGTCACCACATAGATCACAAAAATACATGGCATACACCACTGGAAAGATGGCATGGCATACAACAAAACACATGTAGAGCTCATGCCCATAAGATGCACAGATTAAATGATACAAAAATAACAAATCTCCAAGTTCTGATATGAACCAGCAGATAACAGCAACTAGCACTCTTGCAACAGAGATTTGGGCATCAAGATGGACTCAAATGAACATGGTGCAATTGAACAAAATGAAGAGCATCACGAGATGAACAATTCGATATATTACACGCGCGAAACGGAGCTATATGCAGAGAGTTATGATACTGTGAACAAGTGCATGTATTGTAAAATTCCCAGGGACATAGAAAAAATAACAACCTCCGGATCTAGGGTTGACCACGGCACGGATTACGATGCGACGGCGAATCTCGCCGGATCCGCGCCGGAGGGATAGGTGGAGCTCGCGGAGCTCGCCGGAGGGGGCGTGGACGACGGCGGCCGGCGGCGGAAGGCGCGGAGGACGGCGGGGAAGCACGGC
>NC_057811.1:448546076-448578834 GCF_018294505.1 Triticum aestivum | reverse complement strand
ACGGGCGGCGGCGGGCGCCACGTGGCGGCGCTGGATTGGTCGCGGGCGGCGGCGGGAGCTTCGTCCGGCCGGAGCGGACGCGTCCGGCCGCGGAGAGGGAGTTGGTTAGGGTTTGATCCGCGAGAGGATTTCGGGAGAGGCACTTATTTATAGGTAGAGGGAGCTAGGAGAGTCCAAATGAGGTGCGGTTTTCGCCCACACGATCGTGATTGAACGACCTAGAGCATGGAAAAGAGTTTGGTGGGTTTTGGGCTGTTTTTGAGGAGGGTTTTGCTGCAACACACAGAAGAACATTGCGGATGCCCGGTTAACCGTTGGAGTACCAAACGACCTCCAAATGGAACGAAACTTGACCGGTGGCCTACCGGTGGTATACCAAGGCCACTTGACAAGCCTCGGTCCATTCCGAGAACGTTCAACACCCGCTCATGAAAGAGCTCATGAAAGAAAACAAGAGGGGTGCACCGGAGGAGATGGGAGCGCCGGATTGCAAAACGGACAACGGGGAAAATGCTCGGATGCATGAGACGAACACGTATGAAAATGCAATGCACATGATGACATGATATGAAGAGCATAACATGAACAAAATGCAAAACGACAAACAAAACCCGACCACGGAGGGAATATCATAGCACATAACCGAAAATGGCAAGAGTTGGAGTTACAAATATGGAAAGTTACATCCGGGGTGTTACAGCCCCTATCACCTGCACTATATAAAGAGGTGGGGGCCGGTGGCTCGCACCACGAGGTTCGTCGCGACGCCGTACACCCCACCTACATCCCCTACCGATCTAGGGTTAGTGCAGTGCTGACGGGAAGCACCGCCACCGCTACTTTCTGCCATCACCGGCCGTCACCATGGACGGCACCGGGAGCTCCTCGCCACAAGGCTAAGGTACACACCGAATACAGATTATATCCCACTAATCTACTCCTAGTTGATCCAGTAAGTCTATCAAAACTGTGCTTATGAAGCACCGTCACAAACTTTACCATCATCAGTAATAAATTTGTAACCAGCTAATTTTTTTAATGAAATACTCTCTCACATTTAGCTTGTCCAACAGGCACGAGCCTCTGAGAATATGTACTTCGGAGAAGTAAAGCAAAAGAATCAAATAGAGGATAAGTTGAAAACAACACTGGAGGAAGTTGAAAGACTCACAGAAACAACTAATGAACTTTGTGCAAAGCTTCAAGATGAACGCAAGAAAAGATTAGCCATGGAGAAAACAACTGCCCACTCGGACCGTATTATCAAGGATTTGATGTTGCAGCGTGACAAGGCTGTAAGACAGGTAGAAGCACTACATGCAAAGAAAGGAGAGTCTAGTGGAACCGCAGAGGGGACAATGCACATCACGGAGTTGTCCTGCTCGGAGATTAACGAAGCAACCAACAACTTTGACCACTCACTGAAGGTTGGAGAAAGTGTTTATGGAAGTGTGTAAAAGGGCTTTCTTCGGCACACAAATGTAGCTGTGAAGAAGTTGAATCCTGAAAGCACAGAGTCACAGTCGCAGTTCAATCAAGAGGTTGATTATTGGTCTTAGTTAATTATCTACTTTCTTTCATCTCAACTGAATTGCTGAGTTGCTCATGCTGCCTCCTTTGCAGATAGAGATTCTCAGCAGGGTGCGACATCCAAACCTGGTGACTCTTATAGGAGCTTGCAAGGACGCTCAAGCTCTTGTCTACGAATACATGCCCAATGGAAGCTTGGATGAGCGCCTGGCTTGCAAAGACAATTCTAAACCTCTCAGTTGGCAGTTGCGCACCCACATCATTTCTGATGTTTGCTCCACGCTCATCTTTCTCCATTCTAATAAACCCCATAGCATTGTCCACAGTGACCTGAAAGCATCGAACATTCTTCTTGATGGAAATAATGTAGCAAAGCTCAGTGGTTTTGGCGTATGCCGAATGTTCACTGATGAGTTCAGGGGCAGAACCACTCTATATAAGCATACCCACCCAAAGGGGTCTTTTGTGTACATTGATCCTGAATATGTTATGACTGGTGACCTGACCCCCCTATCTGATGTATACTCTTTCTGTTGAGGATATAGACCTTAGAGTCACCCGCCAGGAGGGGCCGGGTTACTCATATGGTCATTGCCAGAAGCCTGGCGCCAAGCTTGAAGACGGTGGGCCAAAGATGGGCTTAAGACCCGGATATGGCTTAAGGCCCATAGTGCAATCATTGTTATGGTAGAACTTGTAGTGTAAGGCAAGAATAGTTGAGAGTCCGAGCCGGACACTCTTATGAGCCGGCCGGGACTCTGAGAGCTGCAGGGCGTCAGCCTCCCTATATAAAGGGACGACCCGGCAGCGGTTTAAGGCAGAGAACAATCTCATCGAGAGCCGGGCATAACAGTTTAGCTCCCTGGTGATCGTAACCCTAATCAATACCACCTCAAACTGGACGTAGGCTTTTACCTTCACCGTAAGGGGCCGAACCAGTATAAACCCTCGTGTTCCTTGTCCCGCATTAACCCCTTCAAGCTTCCTAGCTGCGATGGCTCCACGACTAAGTCCTAGCTCAAGGACATCTGCCGTGACAATTCCACGACAGTTGGCGCCCACCGTGGGGCCCGCGCACGGTGGATTTGAGTTCTTGAAGGGCAGCTTCGAAGGGCTCAAGGGATACGCTGTGGGCCGGATGACCAAGAGTCGTCGCGGCAAGCTCTATATCGACGATGCAAACTGGGGCCCCGACGCCGGTTCAATTGAGTACGGGTACCGGGTCCCCTTCGGCGGAATTCATGTTTTCATTGGCAAGATTGGTGAGCCGGGCCCTGAGCCGGATCTCTGCGCCGATCTCATCGAGACGGCTCAGCGTGCACGACCCGCCCGGGCCCGGCCTGCTTTACGGCACGCTTTTGTGGGATGTATCCATGGAGGGCCCTCTGATCAATCTGGATCTGGTGATGAGGCGGCCGCCGGATCTGACGGCGAGTCGTCCACCGATGAGCCAAACTCGTTGTATCAACTCCAAGATGGCAGGCTCATGGGTTGTTCCGATGGTGACAGTATTCCGGACCCGTTTGAGCCGCCAAGTCAGGTTGGAGTCTTTATGGCCGGTGCGCAGCCTGTTCAGAACCCCGCTGCTGGAGCGGGAAACCCGGTGCCTTCTCCGGCTCAGGTACTAATGGATCTCACGGACAAGATGACGGCACTGTTAACCGCTACGGTTGACCCGACAGATCAAGCTCAGCATGATGCGGAGGTGGCACAGTTAAAATTGGATCTAGTGAAAGCCAAGGAGGATCTGGCAGCAGAGGGGATCAGGATGGCTGCTGAAAGGGCGGCTCTTGACGCCCAAACCCAGTTGATTCAAGCGCAGTCCTTCCGGCTAACGATGGATCAAAACGCGTCCAATGAGGTCCTGAGAAGGAGGCATCAAAAGGCCCAATCTCGACTCCCTCCGGTTTACGATCCGCGAAACCTCTTCAACACGCCACGTGCAGGGTCTAGTAACCCGCCGGGGGTCATAGTGCCCGGGTCTGGGACCCCGATTCAGCCACAAGTGATGGGGCCTCCCCAGGTGCCCCCTGCCCCGCCTTAGTACGTACCAATACCCCCGGGTCATTATAATAACCCGCTGGAGAACATGGTCGCCGCGGCGGCACGGCTGGCGGCTCTCCCAGTTGACGGCGACTCTCCGACGGCTATTGAAACCCGTTGGGTCAGGGAACTCCTTCAGACAGCACTGGCGCAGCAAGAGGCGTATTCCTACAGCCGAGACAGGATCCACTCGACCCCTCGTCCAGGCCGGAGCCCGAGTTACAGCAGACACATGGTCTCAGCGACCGGTTCAAGTAACGTCCGACGCCATGACCCGCCCCCTGGCCATGGCCCGGTTCATAACGGAGCCTTTCACGCAGCAGACCAGGACAGAGCGCGGCAAGAGGCGGAGCAGGTGCCTCAATTGACGGCTTACCAGACCCCCCGGCTTATCCGACGACGTCCGTCGACGTGGGTATCCCTACCAGGACTGGGGGTGCCCCTTGTTTAGTGCCAGCTATCCGCAATGAGCATCTACCCAAGGACTTCAAAGGCCCTAGGAAGGTGCCTAATTACACAACAGACTTACAACCTGCAGCCTGGATCGAGAGTTATGAGATGGCTATGGAGCTGCTGGAGGTCAGTGAGGCGGCCATGGCTAAGTATTTTACCATGATGTTGGATGGGACTGCCCGCACTTGGTTGAAAGGGCTACCGCCGAATTCCATTGGGTCTTGGGCTGAGCTGAAAGCCCGGTTCATCCAAAACTTCAAGGATACCTGTAGGCAATCTATGTCAATTGTGGATTTGACTAACTGCAAGCAGCAGGAAGGGGAGTCTACGACACATTGGGTTCGCCGGGTTAAGGAGATAATACACTCCTTGGATAAGATGGATGCCGGCTCTGCAGTCTTAATGTTGGAGCAGAATTGTCGTTTTGTGCCCCTAAAGATGAAACTCGGGCGGCTTAAGCGCGACTGCAATGATATGGGTACAATGATGGCGGCTCTTGTCAAGTACGCCGATTCTGATGGTACCAAGGACCCCGCTTCAGATGATGAAAGGACAGGGAAGGGAAAGAAGAACGGCAATGGCAAGGGTCCTCAGCATAACCCGGGGAACCAAGGAGGAGGCAAGCGCAAGGCCGACGGCAGCCTAGAGTTTGTGGCCAACGCCAGCTCACAAGGGAATAACCAGCGACGTAAGGGGAGGCCCCCTCCCCGAGGCGGCGGGTCAGGCCCGACGCTGGAGCAGCTGTTGAATGAGCCTTGTCCAAGGCATGGCTCTAGAGAGAAGCCAGCGACTCATCTATGGAAGGACTGTGCAATCATGAAGGCCTTTAAGAATTACAATGGCCCGGGCGGCGGCTCAAATTCCAATCCTCCGAACGGTCAAGGGGGCTTTAATCAGCAGTCTGGCCAGGGTCACCAACAGCAGCAGGGGGGTTATCAGACCAATCCCAAGCAGCTTAGTGGTGGACAGTACCATGTATTCACCACCAGTCTGTGTAAGCGAGACTAGAAGCTTCATAAGAGGGCCGTGAATGCTGTCAAGCCGGCGGTTCCACGCTACTTGCGGTGGTCTGAGCAGCCTATAGTGTGGAGTAGAGAGGATCACCCTCCCTGGGTAGACAATCCGGGTCACTTGGCCTTAGCGGTGGCTCCTCAGGTGGGAGGATATAAGTTCACTAAGGTGCTCATGGATGGAGGCAGCAGCATCAACATCCTCTATTATGAGACTTTTCGCCGTATGGGATTGGTTGATAAGAACCTCAGCCAGTCAAACACTATCTTCCATGGTGTGGTACCTGGTAAGTCGGCTTATCCAGTCGGCAAGATCGAGTTGGAAGTGGCCTTCGGAGATGAAAACAACTACAGGGTGGAAAAATTGACCTTTGAGGTGGTCAAGATAAGAAGTCCGTACCATGCTATATTTGGGCGGCCGGCTTACGCCAAATTCATGGCACGGCCGTGTTATGTTTACTTACAGCTCAAGATGTCGGGTCATAATGGGACCATTACGGTTCACGGCGGCCGGAAGGTGGCCTTGGAATGTGAGGAAGGCGATGCAGCTTATGCAGAATCTGTTTGCGCAACAGAGGAGTTGAAGTTTTACAAGGACAATGACCCCACTGATATGACCTCTTTGAAAAAGCCGACTACGGAGCATGAGCCGGCAATGAAATTTAAGTCGGCTGATGAGACTAAACTCGTTGATTTCACTCCAGGAGATTCATCTCAGCAGTTTAGCATCAGTGCCAACCTGGATCCAAAATAGGAAAGCACGCTCATCGAGTTCATCCGTGAGAATAGGGACATCTTCGCATGGAAACCTTCGGACATGCCAGGTGTACCTAGAGAACTCGCTGAGCACACTCTCAATGTTGATCCGAAATTTAAGCCGGTCAGGCAGTTCCTTCGGCGGTTCAATGAGGAGCGGCGGAAAGCTATTGGTGAAGAGGTGGCCCGGCTCTTGGCGGCCGGGTTTATTGTTGAAGTCTTTCACCCGAAGTGGTTGGCTAACCCGGTGCTCGTGCTCAAGAAGAACGGCACTTGGCGGATGCGTGTGGATTATACGAACTTAAACAAGGCATGTCCGGCTGATCCTTTTGCCCTCCCCCGTATTGATCAAATTATTGATGCTACGGCAGGTTGTGCGCGCTTAAGTTTCTTGGATGCTTATTCTGGATATCATCAGATTAAAATGGCAGTTAAGGACCAGGAGAAGACGGCGTTCATCACTCCCTTTGGAGCCTTCTGCTATGTGTCTATGCCCTTTGGGCTCAAGTGTGCACAGGCGACTTACCAGCGTTGTGTACAGAACTGCCTTCATAAACAGATTGGGCGCAATGTTCACGCTTATGTGGACGATATTGTGGTCAAGTCCATAAAAGAGGAAACCCTGATAGATGATTTAAGGGAAACCTTTGATAATCTCCGGGTCTACAAGATGATGCTTAACTCGGCCAAATGTGTTTTTGGTGTTCCTGCAGGCAAACTTTTGGGTTTCTTGGTTTCTGACAGAGGCATTGAAGCTAACCCGGAGAAGATCAAAGCCATCACCTCCCTAGCTAAGCCGGCGTGTATAAATGATGTTCAGCGCTTGGCGGGTCGCATCGCTGCTTTAAGCCGGTTTATAAGCCGTTTGGGTGAGAAGGCCATGCCATTATATCAGTTGATGAAGAAAACTGATAACTTTGTCTGGAATGATGCAGCTAATACCGCTTTTGAGGATTTGAAGAAGCAGCTGGCAGAGCCCCAGTCCTTGCTGCTCCGGTTGATAAGGAGCCCTTATTACTGTACGTGGCGGCGAACACACGAGCCGTCAGTGTGGTTGTGGTGGTGGAACGCAAGGAAGAGGGTAAGGAGCATCCGGTTCAGCGGCCGGTTTATTATGTCAGCGAAGTGCTTATCGAGTCCAAACATCAGTATCCACATTGGCAGAAGCTTGTTTATGGTGTGTTCATGGCAAGCTGGAAGCTTAAGCATTATTTCCAGGGCCATCCCATAACCGTGGTCAGTTCTGCCCCTCTTGGTGATATCATTCAAAATAGAGAGGCCACAGGGAGAGTGGCTAAGTGGGCTATCGAGCTCGGACCTCATGGTCTCAAATATGTGCCACGCACTGCTGTTAAATCTCAGGCCTTGGTAGATTTCATCAATGATTGGACAGAGTCACAAGTGCCCGGGCAAAAGCCGGATAACACATATTGGACTATTCACTTCGATGGGTCCAGACAGTTGGAGGGCTCGGGGGCTGGAGTTGTATTGGCTTCCCCTCAAGGTGACAAGTTCCATTATGTGCTACAATTGATGTTTCCTTGCACTAACAATGCGGCTGAGTACGAGGCCTTGCTCCACGGTCTTCGGATGGCTAAGGAGATGAGCTTGAGCCGGGTCAGGTGTTTCGGTGACTCAGACTTGGTGGCTCAACAAGTATCAGGCAAGTGGGACTCTAAGGACCCTCTCATGGCGGCTTATCGCCGCGAAGTTGATGCCATTGCTGGGCACTTTCAGGGCTACCAAGTAGAGCACATTGATCGCAGGAAGAACGAGGCGGCTGATGCTTTAAGCCGGCTAGGCTCTCAGCGAAAGCCGGTGCCGCCTAATACTTTCTTGGATGTCCTGTATAATCCTTCTGTTAAGCTGCCTACAGAGGAAAACTTGGCTGTCCCCGACCCGGAGGCACGACTGGTGGCGGCTCTCCATATCATACCAGACTGGACAATGCCCTATCTGGCTTACATGACCCAGGGCGAGTTACCTGAGGATGAAACTTTGGCCAGGCAAATAACCCGGCGGGCTAAGTCAATGATCGTTATCAATGGTGAGTTGCACCACCGCAGTGTTACAGGAGCGTTTCAGCGTTGTGTTTCCCCTGAGGAAGGTCAAGAGATCTTGCGTGAGATCCATGAAGGGGATTGCGGCCATCACGCCGGCTCAAAGTCTCTTGTGGCCAAGGCTTTTCGTCATGGTTTTTATTGGTTGACGGCTCATGCTGATGCAGAGGACTTGGTCAGTAAGTGTGATGGTTGCCAAAGGTTCTCGCGACGAGCTCATGTACCGGCTCAAGAACTGAGGATGATCCCAATTACTTGGCCCTTTGCGGTCTGGGGGCTTGATATGGTTGGGCCTTTCAAAAGGTCCAAGGATAAGAAGACCCACCTTTTGGTGGCAGTTGACAAGTTTACCAACTGGGTTGAAGCGGAGCCAGTTAGCAAGTGCGATGCAGCCACGGCGGTTCAGTTTATGAAAAAGGTGATCTTTCGCTTTGGTTTTCCGCACAGCATTATCACTGACAATGGCACCAATCTCTCTAAAGGCGCCATGGACGAGTTTTGTCAACGAGAGCATATCCGATTTGATGTTTCCTCAGTGGCTCATCCTCAATCCAATGGTCAAGCTGAGAGAGCTAATCAGGAGATTCTGAAGGGTATCAAGCCCCGGCTTTTGGTCCCTTTGCAACGGACGCCGGGTTGTTGGGTGGAGGAGTTGCCCTCCGTGTTATGGAGCATCAACACTACTCCTAACAGGTCTACAGGTTTTACGCCTTTCTTCATGGTTTATGGGACAGAAGCAGTCCTCCCCAGTGACATCCGTCATGACTCACCTCGAGTGGCGGCTTATGTTGAGACGGATAATGAACAGGCGCACCAAGATGCTCTTGACTTGTTGGACGAACAGCGTGATGTGGCAGCAGCCCGTTCGGCAATTTACCAACAAGACCTGCGCCGTTATCATAGCCGCCGGGTTAAATCCCGGGTCTTCCAGGAAGGCGATCTCGTGCTCCGGCTCATCCAGGATCAAACAGATACACACAAGCTGTCCCCGCCTTGGGAAGGGCCCTTTGTGGTCAGCAAGAACTTGCACAACGGGTCATATTACCTCATTGACATACGGGAGCGCAAAGATTCACGTAAGTCAGAGGAAGAGACCCGTCGGCCGTGGAACATAGCTCAGCTTCGGCCTTACTACACTTGAGCCACCGGCTCTCGTAATGTACATATTTCTCTCAGTCATGTATATATTATGATAAGCAATAAGGCAGGACTTCTGTCCTTTTTCCTCCTCCAAAGATGTACGTGTTGTTTTTCATTACAAGATTACATGATAACTTAAAGGAGGATCCAGCTTATGATCGTGTTCGAATCTAGCTATAAGCAATAAGGTCACTTTGGGGCTTCCTGTTCAAACATGGGTCGTATTCGAACCAAAGAGAACATAACTGTCGATACCCATTTGATTGGCAAAGTGCCGAGCTCATTGGGAGGTTTCCTTTGGTCATATTTGAATCATAGTTTAACCCCTCTGAGAACCGACGTGGATCGTATTCGAATCAGCGTCGTTAAACAATTCTTAAAATCACTTGGGGGCTTCCTGTTCAAACATGGGTCGTATTCGAACCGAAGAGAACATAGCTGTCGGTACCCTCTTGATTGGCATCGCCACACCCACTGGGGGCTATATGATCGCATTCGAATCCTAGCATAACCCCTTTGGGCCGGGTCTCTGGTCGTATTCGAACCGGAAGCCCCTAAGTTCCTCTGTTTTATAGCAAGTTCCGTCTGTTTATTTCCAAGTGTGTACGGCCGGGTCTCATTTTGCCGGCTTAACTTTGGTTTACAGTATTAGCTGAACACACTGGGTGTTTTAAAGACAGGTAAACCGGAATTGCGGTGTCAACCTTCCTACCCGGGTTATCTAAGCCGGAAGTATGCTTGCAGGCCGCTAAGTATGTTATTACGGCTGTATTTAGGATATTATTGAAGACCAGTCCTTTTTTGATTCATATTCCGGGTCATCTAAAAAACCTATGCTTCTCAGGGCGGTAAGCCACCTCGAGGCTTGTGATTTGTCTTTCTCTGCAGGATAGTTACAAGCAACTATTTTGAGAGTAAGGAAAACAAATGATTAATTGTGACCCGGAGAAACATAAAGGAGACAATTTCAGCAGACTTCAGCATTCAAGGCGTGCACGATGGCATGACAAAGATAAAGTACTGGTTCTACTCTATTACAAGACTCATTGAGTCCAAAAGGATGAGGCATTGTTTGCTAAGCCGCCAGCCGAGTTACGACGCTTGTTGAGTTGAAGTCTCTGGCTCGTTCCTATCTTCTCCTCCGGCTGATCCCAAGACCTGGAAAGTTGATGACTTCCAGTCGATGCCGCTGAGAGCTTCGAATTGGGCTTCCTCGTCAATTAACCCAGCCGGGTCAATCTCCGGGGCGAAGGTGTGCTGACGAGCCGGCGGGATCAAGTTGAGGGCTTCATAGCGCGGAGTAGGGATCCTCTGATTTTCTGTATCGTAGCCCGGCTGGTACTTAGTCAGATCTGTATCATTGCCAATCAGAGTGGCCACCGGGCGTACGGCCTTCACGCAAGCTGCGAAGTCCTTCTGATCGAAAGCGGAGCCGTCTTCCTTCAGGCTTGGATAGCCAAGGGCGATGCCCGCCGGGTCTAACTCCGGCAGGAACGCCTTGGCCCGGCTCAGCGCGGCGATCGCTCCGGCTCTTGCAGAGGCCCGTCGCAGCTCTTGGATCCGTTGAGGCAGTACAGCGAGCCGGCGAAGGACTTCTGCCAGATGAGTCGGCACCTCGTTGGATAGGGCCACCACAGCTAAGGCACGCTGTGACCCGGTGTAGAGCTGCTCCACCAGGGTATACACGGCCTTCAGCTTGGTTACCATGCTCTGGTTGAGGTTGGCACTTCTGGGGCCTGTTTACCAGAATCAGATAAGCCGCCGACAAGGATGAATTATGAGATATAAAAATTCTAAACTTGATGAAAGCCGATGAGGCGACTTACCGAAGATTGCGGCCACCATCTGGGACACCTGGCGCTTTAGGCCGGAGAGCTCGGCGGTCTTCTCGGAGAGAGTCTTCTCCGCCTGTTCAGCCCGGTTCACCAATGCGGCCTTCTCTTCGGCCCACGCCTTTCGCTCAGCGTCAAACTCCGTCTTCAGCTTCTCTTGAGCGGCGATGCTAGACACAAATTTGGCATTTGCCTTCCGGGTCTCCATCTCTTGCATCTTCAGCCGATTCTTGAGATCAGCCATGTCAGCCTCTAGCTTCTTGCCAGCAGCCTGCATACATTTCTGGGTTATGACATGAACAGTTACTATATAAATTTCAAGTCCCAAGCGTTTTCCAAGCAAAGACACTTGGCACTTGGGGGCTAATGCATATTGAACGCTTCTATCTACAAATGGCCGGTTCAATTGGGTAAGCCGGAACCTAAGTCTACAACATATTCAATCATAAGTTGTCGACTTGGGGGCTAGCATGGTAAAGGTAACTATGCAGTAAGTACGAGGACAGCAGAATGATACCTCAGATTTCTGCTGGATCTGGTTCACCATGGCAACCTCTGCGTCCCGGCTCTTGTGCACTTGGCTGATGTAGCCAGAGACGAGCTCTTCAATGCTCAGGTTGGTGTGGTCGGAGAGGTCCAGGTTCACCCGGTGGGGCTGCAGCAACTCCCCCTTAGCGGAGCACTTAGCCAGTGCGGTAGGTCTCCCCGGCTCAACAAATTCCGTCCGGGTGATTACCACGTCCGGATCATTTGCTGGTTGAGCCGAGCCGGAGGCCTCCGGGTTAGCAGACGCTTCGGTAGCTGCCTTGTTAGTTGGAGCGGCGGCTTCGGGAGCGGAGGCAGCTGGCGGTTCTTGATCTGCTGCCTCCGGCTCAGGCAACTCCGGCTCTTCGATTGGCTTGGCTTTCTTCGCCCTCTTGGTGAGTTTGGCCTGGGCACTGAAAGGACAGAAACGTTAAGCACAAAAAGGGTAAGTAAAGACAAGTATAACATGAGATGGTTGTCATTACCCGGGCGCGATCTTGAAAGCCGGAAGACTCGACTGCATAGAGTCGCCCGAAGAGGGGGAGGTCTCCTGATAATTTGAGTCAGAAGAATTGAGTGGCTGACGGATAACACCCGCCAACGGATGAAAAGGGTACAAGTGGGAAATAACCTCAGTTCGGCGCTTCCTCGATGCGTCAGGTAGCCCGGAGGAGAGGTCGGTGTCCTTGTTGGTCCGGGTGTGACGCCGGCTCTCATGAACCTGTCGCTTCAAAATAAATTGAGGATCTTGATAAGCTAAAGGATGTGAAAAGCTTACTTTCCGGGTTACCCTTCGGACTTTCAGTCTTGGCAAGGGCTCCGAGTCGGAGGAAAGTGACATTACCTCTTCAACCACCGGGTTACTGGCTCCGGTGTCATCCTGTTGATAAACAAGTGTTGGTAAGGTGGACAAGAAATAAACAATAAACGCAACAAAGAGCTTACAGGTTCAGGGGTTACCTCTGACTCGGAGTTGTCGCTTAATTGCATCAGCTCTGAAGCAGTTGGCCTACTCCCCTTCTTGCGGGGAGCGGCTTTCTTGGCGGCTTTCTTCGCCTTTCTGGCCTTCTTGGCCGCTTCGTGGTCATATTTGACCCGCCAGAACTTGTCATCGGCCTGAAAGAATACAATGAGGTTTTCTTACAATGATTCAGATGAAAGTCATGTACAGATAAGATGTTCAGATCAGCAGCTTACCGCTGGGGCTGGGTTGGTCTTGCAGAAGGGGGCTAACCCGGTCCTTCCGCAGTCTGCCAGGCTCTTGTTCAAGAGAGCCTTGGTCATCTCCTCTGCAACGTCTTCAGGAAGATCATTGCGGCTGTGTCTCTTAGGGTCGTCCTTTCGGCCCGTATACTCACACATTAAGCCGGGGCGGCGGCTCAATGGGATCACCCGCCACGAGATCCAGACCCGGACCAGATCGATTCCATTCAGACCATTGCCCAGGAGAGCCTTGATCTTGTTGATAGTGGGGAGCAGAGGTTGGCGCTCCGCTTGGGTCAGCTTGTCTGACAGTGGGTGAGTCGGCTCCAGACGTGAGGGGCGAAAGCCGGGCAACGGACTTTCATCAGCCGGCGACGTGTCTTGGCAGTAAAACCACGTCAGATTCCAGTCCTAGGGGTGGCTGGGCGGCTCTGCGTAAGGGAAAAGGCAGTCCCTTCGCCGATGAATGGAGATGCCACCTAGCTCTAGACTTGGCCCATTGGCGCACTCATTCTGACGGTTCAAGTAAAAAAGCTCTCTGAAGAGCAGCAGACTAGGTTCTTCTCCAAGGTAAACCTCGCAGAACACTTGGAAGTTGCAGATATTGGACACTGAGTTGGGTCCTATGTCCTGCGGCCGCAGATCGAAGAAATTCAGAACGTCTCTGAAAAACTTTGAACCGGGCGGTGCGAAGCCCCGGCTCATATGATCCGCAAAAATCACTACCTCCCCGTCCTTTGGCTGTGGTCTCTCTTCTGATGGGTCAGGGGCACGGTAGGACATGATGTCCTTCTTGGGCAGATATCCAGACTTAACAAAATCCGCTAGGGTCTCATTGGTGACATTGGACCTCATCCAGTTGCAAGTAATGGAGGCTTTGGGAGCTTTGGGAGGCATGGTGAAAGTCGGCAGTCTATGATAAAAGGAAAAACGTCCGGGTTAATTATGAGCCGGAAGAAATCTACAGTTCAATGTCAAGGTGGCGGCTTATGAAGGGGACTAATGGTATATACTTAAGTGCATCGGGCTATTTAAGCCGCCGAGGGATTGAGAGTAATTTGATTGTCTACAGGCCTTATCACAGTTAAACCGGAAAATTTATGGCGCATGGTTTTCTTTAAGCCGGAAGGTTCTACGGCGCGTGGTTTCTTTAAACCGGAAATGTAAACCGTCGAGACTCAATGATTGCAGTTTTTTACTAAGTGTGGTAAAACAGGTTTCACACATCGCAGTAAATATTTTGGATCAAAATGGTCGGGCAAGAGAAAAGTTTCTAGACCTAGAAACAGACGCGAGGAGGTTCTGGAGCTTGAACAAGGCTCTTATGCAGTAAAAAGAGGGCTATTTGCATGTGAAATGGGTCTTCAACGTCTACCGCATTAAGTCTATACAGAGCTAAGATCAAAAAGGGGCAGTAAAATTCAAATCTACCGAGGGCCGCGATGAACTACGAAGAACAGAGGAAGAACTATGAAGCCCTAGTGCGGATCTGCCCTATGGAGTGGCGAGGACTCACCGGAGCTGAAGAGGAGCGGAGGTTGCCGCTGTTTGTCTGGACCGAGTCAGGGTGATGCAGCGGCCAAGGCTGACGAAGTCCGGGGGCGCGACGGCGGTGGCAGTAGCAGAGCTCGGGCAGGGGAGCAGTGGCGCGAGGAAGAAGATGAAGGAGAGAGAAGTGGCTGAAAGCCCGTCGGGCCGGCCTATTTATAAGGCGAGCTCATAAGTGGGCGCGAGAATCAAGGAGACCACGGCGTGGTTATCTCCCCACGAAACGCCTCGATTTTCGGGATGACAGTAAAGAAAAAGATCCGTTGCGAATCTGGTGGAGTAAAAAACGGGCTTAATGGAAGATGACGTCACGGTGGATTACCCGGAGTCCAGAGGATGATGTCATGCCGGGTTATGGCCTTCACACAATTGTAAGCCGGAGGCTTTTCTGTCGAAGGAATGGAAGATTGACATGAGCCGGCTCAAATCAATCTGGGGCCTAAGGTTGAGGATATAGACCTTAGAGTCACCCGCCAGGAGGGGCCGGGTTACTCATATGGTCATTGCCAGAAGCCTGGCGCCAAGCTTGAAGACAGTGGGCCAAAGATGGGCTTAAGACCCGGATATGGCTTAAGGCTCGTAGTGCAATCATTGTTATGGTAGAACTTGTAGTGTAAGGCAAGAATAGTTGAGAGTCCGAGCCGGACACTCTTATGAGCCGGCCGGGACTCTGAGAGCTGCAGGGCGTCAGCCTCCCTATATAAAGGGACGACCCGGCAGCGGTTTAAGGCAGAGAACAATCTCATCGAGAGCCGGGCATAACAGTTTAGCTCCCTGGTGATCGTAACCCTAATCAATACCACCTCAAACTGGACGTAGGCTTTTACCTTCACCGTAAGGGGCCGAACCAGTATAAACCCTCGTGTTCCTTGTCCCTCATTAACCCCTTCAAGCTTCCTAGCTGCGATGGCTCCACGACTAAGTCCTAGCTCGAGGACCTCTACCGTGACAATTCCACGACACTTTCGGAATCGTGCTTCTGCGCCTCTTGACTGGAAGACCAGGATTCGGGCTGTTGAAAGATGTGCAACGGGCAGTGGAAAAGGGTTGCCTGGAAGCAATTTTGGATTCATCTGCTGGGGGCTGGCCAGCTATGCAGGCTGAGCAATCGGCTTGGGTAGGTCTGAAATGTTGTGAAATCAGAAGAAAAAACCGTCCTGACCTGCAAACGGAGGTTTGGACTGTACTTGAACCAATGTTGAAGTCTAGTTCCATCATGTCGTGTTCCTTATCATTTAAATCAGTATCCGAAGACCTTGGAGGTGTGCCACCCTACTTCATCTGTCCAATACTATCATAGATTTAACTTGGTGAATATTTTTTTCTTCTATTGTTCATTTTGACATATTAAAGTGTGGAAGCATGCTTGATTAACCTTAAATTTTCCCCTGAATTTTTGTTTCCAATTTATCATTCTTAGCAATTTTGGACAAAGTCAGTAATTTCTTGCATAGGCAACGTTTGTTATTTCAGGTTATTTCACCCTTGCATTTCTACGGTGCAGGATATCATGAGGGAGCCTCTAATTGCTGCAGATGGTTTTACCTATGAAGCCGAAGCTATAAGGGAGTGGATTGACAATGGCCACCATACATCACCCATGACAAATCTTGAGCTACTCCACCGTGATCTTTTGCCGAACCATGCCCTCCGTTCTACGATCCAAGAATGGCTGCAGACAAATGCAAATTAATATGTTAGCTTTATCACCATGGAACTTTGAGATGAAAAATTGGTGTGCGATTGACTCCTTACACAGATTAGTAGGCACAAACCGCAAAAACCAAACGCTTCTGTGTGTATTCAGAAAGAATGATCTAAGATATACTCCCTCCGTTCCAAAATAGATGACTCAACTTTGTACTAACTTACTAACTTTAAAGTTATTACAAAGTTGAGTCATCTATTTCGGAACGGAGGGAGTACACATTACTTTTCATTTTGTTTCTTGAGAAAAACGTGTATGTAAAATATAATAGTTTGGAGCTCCATCAGTGGCATGCTGTACTTTGTACATGGATTTATAAAGAGAAAACTGTTTTGGTGATGATACCACCATCGCATGTGCACACTGCTTGAATGAACAATCAATATTGGTGTGGTAATGACTGGCCTCTGAATGTCGATGTTCCATGAATGAAAAGTGCATATCAGCATGGAACTATCAATTATTTACAACCATATATGCTACAGTGTCATTTTACATGTTACATGCAGTTTGAAAATCTAATATTTGCAGCATTGATCTGTCTATTCCAAAAGTCCAAAATGCTTAAGCAATCAAACTTCAATGACCTATGATCAGCTTATTTTATCCTCTTGTCAATGACACAGATCCTTCGTGTTGAACAATACCAAGTTTGTTGAATTTTCTTATCAATGTGGTTGATCTACAGATTCAAAAGGTATGATGTCCTTGTCTCAGATGACTGACCAAATTGCCAGCACAGTCTATTATCTATTGGTACCTTCAGAAGCCAGTAACCAGCATGAAACTTCATTTGCCTTGCAGTCGCGATCTATCCGATCTGGACCTTGATTTTTAGCAAGAGTCCAATTCATCCCTGACATATCACTATGTCAGGACTGCATACTTCCTAACCTACCTTCCGGTCGCTATGTCCTCACACTGGGATACCGTATTCCTGAAAGCCTGCAGTTTCTCAACAAGCACTTCCGTCCAAATGAGTCCGACGGAGATTCCAATCATCCAAAGCTGCACCCCTCTTCACGTATTGTAGTTCAAAGTATAATGCTAGTATATGCTAATCATCAGATGCTTTAGTAACCAGGAGATGCCCTTGATGTGCATTACTATATTGACAGCCTGGGAGCAAGAATTGTGTGAAAGCCACCTGCAGAGAACGAACATTATCGCATACATCTAATCATATCAAAACTATATGTGCTGGACAACATTTACGCATCTTGAAAGCAACCCTTTGATGGGCATTGCCGGCCAGGGAGATGGGATGATCACCATCAAATTAGATGACTTTGTTGCTACGCATCAGAAGTCAGTCAACCAGGGGCAGGCATGTACAACAGTTCCTTGGAAGCAGTGGAAATTTCACAGAAAGTTCACCCGAATCAGACAAGTTTTCCTGCCAACAAATAAATAAATTATTATCAGCATGGTCATTTCTAAATTGGAACAGCTTCTCAATGGGTAAACCAATGTTTCCTAAGCTGAAACAACATTTTTCTCATTGGACTACACTTGGGACCCAAAGCAAGAGACTGACCTGATAGTGTGCTCACTGCTGCTGGATACAGTCAGAGGAAGACCAAATCCAAGGCCAGTATTTAAAACCACCACCATTGCCTCTCCTTCAGACCTTTTATGAGCTGACACTTCCTAGGAAGAGCAAAAGGCACAAAAGGGAAAAGATGCCTCTGGGTTGATGAAAAGTGATGCAGCACAATTAGGTACTTTCGTTAGTCTTTTGGACCACTTCCAGATATCTTCACCTTTTCGTGTTTGAGGTGAGACTTCTATGGTTCAGGTTCTGCTGAACAAGATAGCAAAAGCAGAATCAAGATCTGATGTTAATTCTTGATTTTTAACGGTATATATAAGGAGCAAGAAAGATGGATCAAGAAGAGGTTCATATCGCGGTGGGGAAGAACTTCAAAAGAGAGAAGGCTAACATATTATGGGCAGCTGCAAATTTCCCAAGGGCCACACTAGTTCTTGTCAATGTTCACTGGCCATCCAAGTGGATGCCTTTCAGTAAGATTTCTTCAGTCAAATATTTCCATCCTTTGTACAGCTCTAATAGTCACCCATGTGCAATTTTTTAGAAGGAAATTTAAAGGATGTTTCATCAGAAAAAAAAACATGTGCAGTTCAGTGTACTGTCTTTCAACTTGTGTGTGAATAGAAAGTAATACACTATCCAATCCTATAAAGAAGCATTTCAAAGAGATAGATAATAGGAACGCAATTTTTTATCATTATTTAGTAAATGTAGCCATCTTAGATACCAATACACTTTTTCTCTCAGAAAAAAGATACCATACACGTTTAATTTTTCTACCAGGCCAGGAAAGGAAATGCCTAATCAACTTCCCCAGTATGATAAACAGCCTTTTCCTGCTCTCATCTTATTCTGGACAAATGCAAACACAGCAACTGCTGTCGGTAGTAAAAATGTTGTAGAAGATTACACACATGAGCGAACAGGCCTGCAGCCTAGTGGTTGCAGTGACCTTAGTAGCGCTCCAGGTCCTGGGTTCGAACCACTGCGGTTGCCTAACAGTGTTATACATGTGGCCCACATGTCCTGGGCACCCTGTAGCGCGTCTGAGCAGCCGGCCTTCGGGGCCTTTTCTCGATCAGGCCAGGAAGAGATTCTTCTTAGTGCAAAACCATGCGGGCAGTTTTCCCCCCACCAGCCGAGTTTTTATTTTATTACACACATGACTTGTTGCAACAAAATAGCTATATTTTATTAACACAAATATTAACGGCATAAAGTATAAATTTATTTTTATGAGCTGTATAAATAATTTTCTGTTTCTACTCAACAACTGCAGTGGGTGGTGAGTTGCTATACAAGTTTGCAGATGAAAAGGAGAAGCAGATGCATAGAGACAAACAAACAGAAGCAACGGTTAGGATGTTGTTACAATATAAAAGCCTGTGTGATACAAGAGAGGTAATGATCTCTATCCTATGATTTTAAGTTCAGATTAAGATAAATCAGGTTACAGCAGAGCAATTTGTGTTCATCCAAAAAGTCTTGTACCCATTTGGTACTCCCTCCTCCTAAAATAAGTGTCTCAACTTTAGTACAACTTTGTACTGAAGTTGTACTAAAATTGAGACACTTATTCTGTGACGGAGGGACTATTTGTTTTGAGATCATGGATGAACCCAGACATAACCAGAATAACTGTTTTATCCGATGCTAATAACTAAGCACACAAATCATGTGGAGACGGATCAAATCAATATTACGCTATGAATAATAAGAGTTATAAGATACCTATTTCAGAGAAGACATGTTTCATAAACAGGGCATGTATCTTTGCAGGTTAAGGCACATTACATCACACACGATGACATTCTCGTTGGTCTTGTAAACCTGATAAAGAAGCTCAAAATAAAGAGAATTGTCATCGGTTCAAGGTGAGATCTTAAATGAACTCATCCCCAAAAAAGAGCATTCCCTCTTGATATATGTTACTTGATGTAACATGTACACAATAAATGTATTAAGTTTCATGCATAAACCAGTAGAACCAAAAGTCCGAACTTCATCACCCCCTCTCACATGCGGCTCGATAAGGCCTAACATGGACAGAAAGAGTGCAAGCAATTTTTTATTTAAACTGCAATAACTGAGACTTGAACACAAGACCTCTTGGCCTTGATACCATAGTAAGTTCACAGACCAGCCACTATACCCAAAAGACCGAAGAACGAACTGATGGAGAGGAGGGGGGCACTCTCCCTCACTTCTAGGGTGCTCCAGGCCTTGGACGTGCGATCGATGTAGGCTGCAACTATTTCTATTTAATAGTGTGTTGTCCAGGCCTTGAATTTGAGTCTTGGCTCTGATGCCATATTAAGTTTCATGCACCAACCAGTAAAAACAAAAGCCTGAACTGATGGAGAAGGTTGGTCAATCCACGTATACTTCAAAAAAAAAAAGTACCTTAGTGCATATAACTGTATAACACTGAAGCAAGTTATGCAGGAAAATGGCAAAGCAAGAGGAGCTTCGCAAATGTTGTCAGGTTTGGGTGGTGCTCAATGGAAAATACATGTCCACTAGGTATAGTTTCTGTTAAGTCCATAACTGGAGACAGCTGGATCAAATCCAGTAATTACTTGATGGATGAGATCATTCCTAAGTGCAGTAATGATTATCTGAAACATACGGGAAGCATTGGATATAGAGGGAGCTCTGATTTGTTGGCATCTATACATGAGCTGACTCAGCTGAGCGACGAATCTGATGGATACACAACACCACCAAGTGATTTTGTAAGTAATCTTTCAGTAAAGCATTACACACATTTTTATCCAAAAGAGCATTACACATATGCAAATAATAACTGTTTCAGTTTACAAGTTCATGACTATGGTTCAGAGCTTTGGTCCTAACTCGTGGTGTATTCTCAAGTATGTCTCATTTCAGGCAGATGATATCATCAATGGGGATCGGGTTATTCAGATGGATGGTGCTGATCAATCAGCAAAGGTAATAACTCATCTTCGTTTTGCTTTCAAGACAACTACTAAAACATGTGCATTCAGAAATTCTACCTACTCACTCTTTAAGGTTGCCCACCACACATACAGAAACAATATCCAGGGTTTTGTACAACCCTTGCTCTCTCTTGCAAATATCCAGGGTTTTGTAATCCATGATGTACTATGCATTTGAGCTTAATGAAGATGGCACCTCGAGCGCCTTTTCCTGTTAAAAAAAATGGTATTATATTTGAATTCACTCTGTGCTTAAGCATGTTTGACCAGAATTATATTTACCACTGCTGCCACAAAGACAGGTTGATGAACTGTATCTAGTAAAAAGAAAAACAAGTGCTACCTATGACTTTTGAAATGTGCAATTTGCGTAAATAACATTAAGTTTTGCTCCATTCATGTATGATGTGCAGGAAGCTGAACAAGGCGTCGAGGAATCAAATGCTTATGAGGAGGTGGAGATTTTTTCCGAAGAGGGTGCTGATAAATCTGATGAGATACAGAGTGCCAGAAATATTTCTGAAGAGGCTGCAAAATTGATGGTAAAAGTCACATGATGCAACTTTTGTTACAGTCCATTCCTTTTGAGATCGGAAACAGTAGAGCTTGGACGGAAAAACATGCCTAGGTGAAGGTAAGCTAGAAAATAATAAAACATTCAAAATGAAATTAATACCGATGAAGATAAGCTAGAGAAAAAATAGGAGATAGAAAATCATAAGACACAAGGTGTATATCACACAACATTGGTACACCATTAAATCTCTTCTTGATTACTTCTTCAGTATGTAGCTTTTTGTTTTGTACAGGACGAAATGGAGAAGCTCCAAAGGAAATTAAAAGATCTGCAAGATGAGGGCTATAATCATGAACAAAGCATCTTGTCACCCAGAAAAGGGAACGTTTTGCTGAGGGAGAGAACCTTATCGAAAAATAGATACCCGAAGCTGCATATTCCAGATCATATTTCCGAGTTCCCCATGTCGCGTATTGAGAAAGCGACCAATAACTTCCACTCAAAAAATCTCATAGGAGAAGGAGGCTATGGCCCAGTGTACAAAGGAAAACTAGGTGGTGTCATAGTGGCTATCAAGATGTTGGGACCCCATGGTAAACCCCATGGTAAACAAGGTTTCCCAGAGTTTCAGCAGGAGGTAAATATAATAAACATTCTATCAGGTCATTCATTTAACTATCTGAGTATGCACACAACATAGCATAAGATTAACTATAAGAAGAAACAAACTTAATACAGAGCAATAAGCAAGTAGTCCACCCTAAAAAAAAAGCAAGTAGTTCTATCTGAACTGTAGTAGGATCCCTGTTTCTTCACTTCTTTTATGAGAACTGTTTCCTCCTTTGCATATATATAAAAGAACTCACAGAAGTAGATAACAGACTTGCATACCTGGCTACTTGGAGAGGCATCTCCTGAATCGTGTTTGGAACTCTCCAGGTTGCGGTACTGAGCAGAACCGAGCACCCACACATCGTGAGGCTGATCGGCGTGTGCCAGGAATCATGCATCCTCATTTACGAGCACCTCCCCAATGGCACGCTCATGGACGGGCTCTCCAAGGGGCTTCCATGGAAGGATCGTATCAGGATCCTCGCCGAGCAGCGTTCCGCGCTAGCGCACCTCCACTCCAGCTTCCCCCATGCCATCATCCACGCGGACCTGAAGCTGATGAACATCCTCCTCGACGCCGGGAATGTGAGCCGGCTAGGGGACTTTGGAACGGCGCGCATTGTGCAGATGAAGCCTTTGAAGGAGGACACAATATGCCGGCGGACGAACCCGATGGGCACGATGGGGTACATGGACCCCATCTTCTTCATGACTGGCGAGCTCACCACAGAGTCGGACGTCTACGCGTTCGGCATGGTGATCCTGCAGGTGCTCACGGGGCTGCTCGACCTCAACATCGTCGAGCAGGTACGGGAGGCGCTCAGGAGGGATGCGGTGCACGGCCTGCTGGACGCATCTGCCGGCAGCTGGCCAGAGGTGCAGGCAGAGCGGCTCCTTCGGCTGGCGCTGAAGTGCTGCAACCTGGAGCGGAAGCAGCGACCGACCTTCACGTCCGACACCGACTGGAGACCGCTGGACATCCTGCGGACCATGGCGACCGCAAGTAAGTCCCGGAAATGGAGTCGTGGAAAGTGAAGAACTGTGCCAGCGCCACAACGCGTCGGCAACTTGCTGCAAAATGTCAATAGATAGTAGTAGCATTTCTCTTGTGAACCTGCACTATAGTACATGGGTTTAGTTTGTGATGCTATGGCTTTCTCTTGTGAATGTACATTAATTAACTAGAACATGATGTATCATAGAACAGAGCAGTTCCTCTCTATCATTGTAATTTTTTTATCACGTCAATGTAGTGGCAAAACCATAGATAAATGTGCATGGCAAATTATGTAAGCGCCCACAAACATCTCATGATCCAATGACCCACATGAGCAATATGTAATAGTGTAATGTTTTTCTTTTATTTGTGAGCCTGCTGCTACTATAACTAAAGCATCACAAACTAAACCAAGTATTAGTATAACAATCAGATCAATGGGCCGAAAGGGGCTTTCACCCCCAATTTCATCCTGATTGGCACTCCCTAAGTATCAAAATATAAGAAAAAAAATTATACTCCCTTTTTGTATCAAAAAACATCTTATATTTTGATACAGAGGGAGTAATAAGCAGCACAAGCACTCAAACAGAGCAACGAACCGGATCAAACTAATGCGTGAAAGCGCAAATCGCTTGCCGGTAACACCGGTAACACGGTTACATCAGGATGCACCCGCGTTCACATGAAGTTTAGATCAGCGTCGACACAGCCGCCATATGCCGCAGGCGCAACTACGTCACAGCTTTCATTCTAGGGCAGTACATAACGGGTAATCTAATAAGTTTCGAACTGACAGTGAAGCTCAATTCTTCAGTCACCGCTCTGGCCGGTGACAGATTGTGCTCAGCCATCATCTCTAGACAGTACGCACCACTTGAGAACCAGCGTAATCGGGTTGCCCGTTCATCTATCGAATGCAGTGCAAGGCAAGGCGGACAAGCATCCACATTCTGAGCCAACCTGAAACTCCATGTCTAATTGTCTATCCTTGCCGAGATCAAACACAAATGGATCGACACAGAGGAGGGGGGGGGGGAGGGGGGGTGCTGGGTCGGTAGAGAAACGCCATTACCTACCTGGCTGACCTTCCGTCGCCTCCTCTCCGGGATCCATCGCGGCCGCCGCCGCCGTAGTAGAAAGGGGAACGCCGCCGCGCTTTCCGACAGCCGGCCAGCCCGCTGGGTGTCAGACTCTGAGATGGGCTAGGCCGCCATGTGCACTTGTTATGTACTACTTTGGGCTTTTATAACTAACTTACGGCCTTCACTAAACGGATTAACTTGTGGGCCTTTTGTATCTCTTCTTTCTCTTTTTAAAGGTTTGTATGTAGTTGTCCTACAAAACATAGTCACTTTTAATCATTGCAACCCCTAAAAAAAACTTTTAATCATTGCTTTCGGTCTTGTAATGATGTGGCACATGTGCTAGCTAAACATAGTTTCTGTAATAAGATTTCTAGTAGTTGGGCGGACGAGCCCTCGGGCTGTCTTGTCTCCAGACTTGTGGATGATGTATTACGAGAGCAACTAATTAACGAGCGCTCCTTCGGGAGCCTCGCAACGATCAGCGCCACTTGGCGCGCTCTTAGCCATTCGCCACGTGTCGCGCTCTGGACGCTCCCTCCGAAATTTATTTTTTTTTCGCACGCATTTTTGGCTTTTTAAACGGTTTTTCCTAGGTTTTTTCGACGTTTTGGTTTTCCACCGGTCTTCCATACCTTTTCGACCAATAAAAAAATTCAAAAAAAATTGTGCGAAAAAACACGTATTTTTTCTTTCGCGAGAGTCATGGCCGTCTCTCTCGGAAACGAAAAAAAACGCGTTTTATGTTTTTTTCCTTTCGCGAGAGTCACGGTTTTGCTTCCGCGAAAGGCACGGTTGTGCTTTAGCGAGAGTCACCGCCGTGCCTCTCGGAAACGAAAAAACGTGTTTTTTGTTTTTTTTTCCTTTCGCGAGTCACGGTTTTGCTTCCGCGAGAGGCATGGTTGTGCTTTCGTGAAAGTCACGGCCGTGCCTCTCGGAAACGAAAAAAAAACGTGTTTTCTATTTTTTTTCTTTCGCGAGAGTCACGGTTTTGCTTCCGCGAAATGCACGGGTGTGCTTTTGCGAGAGTCATGGCCGTGCCTCCACGGAAACGGAAAAAAAATTCTCTTCTTTTTTCTTCTTCCGCGAGAGTCACGGTTTTGCTTCCGCGAGAGGCACGGTTGTTTCGTGATAGGCACGAGCGTGCCTCTTTCGGAAAGAGAAAAAACCCGTGCTCCCGGTTTGGTTTTTTCGTCCGATTTTTTTCGTGAAAAAAAAAGTTCGTCAAAACCTATCAACATGGGATCTAGTTTTGAAGATCCCGACGCGAGGAATCCAACGGTGAAAGCGGTTCGAGATTTGGACGCACAGTTTGAGAGATAAAACGTTTTGAATAAATAGATTTACGAAAAAGGGAAAACTCACAGGTTGCGACAAGTGGCGCGCTGCATGTGCTCCACTTGTTACAACCTGGGGAGTTGGAGTGATCTTTACAACGGGTACTCCTCAATTAGTGATTTTGATGTATTACCCATTTAAGTTGCAATAAAGCTAGCCATGATGGTCTTCCCTAAAAAAACTTCAGTTTCGTGGAGCTCCTAACCGGTGGAATAACTATATAGTGAGTACTCCTTGCGAGAGCCCCGCAAGGGTCATTTTTTGTGAAATGAGAGCGCCCCACTTAGCGCGTTCTCAGCAGTCGCCATGCGTCGTGTGCTGGACGCTCCCTCGGAATATTTTACTATTATTTTTTTTGTACGTATTTTCGGATTTTAGATGATGTTCTCGGAACATGCACACAGATCACCTCATCAATGGACCTCAACAACATTCATGGACCTTTTTTTCATTATATTATGCTACTTACATTCATAAACATTTGTCATATATATATATATATATATATATATATATATATATATATATATATATATATATATGTATGTTAGTTTTAGTTTATATATTATTAATCAAATGAGTCAAAAACTAAATTTCATTGAAATATATTGCAGCCGACTCCTGCTGCAACGCGCGGGGTATCATCTTTTTCGATAAGATTAGCCAAACAAATTATGAATCTCCCTCAGGTATCGAAACCGGCAAGGATATGATGCATGTATGTGTCCATGTACCAATAGATTCAAAAGGAATGTGAACGACTGATAACGAATAAGAGAACGCTACAGCATCTGCTGCCATGATTGCCTCTTTATCTTTATATAGATAGATTCTATGGGGTTATTATTTAGTAAGTCTATTTTGTACAAAAGCCCCTTCTATCTGATAAAAAAGGGTCCCATGATCCCGAGAATGAAACACGCATCTTTAATGCCTTGCGTGTCACAGATGACCTTACCAATTCTTAATAAGAAGGTCATCTGTGACAAGTAGCATATCAAAGATGCTCTCGAATCAGATAGGTGGGTTTTTGATTTCTAGGTAGGGGCACCTGGACTGCGGTTGAGTATATATATCTTGCAGCTAATTAAAGAGTAGGAGCGGTCAGTACTTATATAACTTGCTAGTCGGCATGCGTATGTTTAATTTTAGTAGGAAATTTGTGGCCACAGATCAACTTGGATTTCCTACCTTATATATACTAGCTTAGCTTCGTTGGTCTACCCTTGCGTTGCGGATTCCTTCCATGGTGCATGCTCTCCCTTTACGACCGGATAGCTGATCGATTACTTTTAAAAAAATGTTCACACGGAGAAAAAGAAAAGAAAACCTCATTCCTTTAGGATGGGCTCCATGTTGGGCCTATGTTGGTATGCTTGCACTTTGAGATGATCACATGGGCTGACCATTGGGCCTATATGATATGAGCCTGGTTTAGATTTCGATGTCAATCGGGAGATGTTTACTAGCTCTCAAAAAAAAATCAGGAGATGCTTACTCATAGTCGTAAACAATAATAATGCAATGAAGAGAAGTTAGGGTTTGGGGAAGAACAACAGCCCCCGTTGGCGCTTCTTTCGGTCCCCCGCCTCTCACTGCTAAAAGATCGTTGATGTCGCCTAGAGAGGGGGGGGGGGTTCAGTAGGCGCTTTAAAATAATTACGGTTGAGGCTTGAACAAATGCGGAATAAAACTAGCGGTTAATTTGTCAAGCACAAAACCTACAACAACTAGGCTCACATATGTGCACCCACAACTTATGCTAAGCAAGAAAACCTACTTAGGTGATAGCAAGATATATGACAAGAAACAATATGGCTATCACAAAGTAAAGTGCATAAGTAAAGGGCTCGGGTAAGAGATAACCGAGGCACGCGGAGACGACGATGTATCCCGAAGTTCACACCCGTGCGGATGCTAATCTCCGTTTGAAGCGGTGTGGAGGCACAATGCTCCCCAAGAAGCCACTAGGGCCACCATAATCTCCTCATGCCCTCGCACAATGCAAGATGCCGTGATTCCACTAAGGGACCCTTGAGGGCGGTCACCGAACCCATACAAATGGCAACCCTGGTCACCGAACCCGTACACTTTGGCAACCCTTGGGGGCGGTCACCGGAACCCGTCAAATTGCTCGGGGCGATCTCCACAACCTAATTGGAGACCCCGACGCTTGCCCGGAGCTTTACACCACAATGATGGAGCTCCAAACACCACCAACCGTCTAGGGCGCCCAAGCACCCAAGAGGAACAAGCTCAAGGGTACCAAGCACCCAAGAGTAATAAGCTTCTCAACTTGTAACTTCCACGTATCACCGTGGAGAACTCAAACCGATGCACCAAATGCAATGGCAAGGGCACACGGAGTGCCCAAGTCCTTCTCTCTCAAATCCCACCGAAGCAACTAATGCTAGGGAGGAAAATGAGAGGAAGAACAAGAAGGAGAATACCAAGAACTCCAAGATCTAGATCCAAGTGGTTCCCCTCACATAGAGGAGAAAGTGATTGGTGGAAATGTGGATCTAGATCTCCTCTCTCTTTTCCCTCAAAAACTAGCAAGAATCCATGAAGGGATTGAGAGTTAGCAAGCTCGAAGAAGGTCAACAATGGGGGAAGAACACAAGCTCAAAGGATAAGGTTCAATGGGGAAGAAGACCCCCTTTTATAGGTGGGGAAAAATCCAACCGTTATGCTCACAGCCCGCACAGAGCGGTACTACCGCTCCAAGGAGCGGTACTACCGCTAGGGCGGTAGTACCCCTTTGAAAAACAACAACGAGGAGGCAAAAAGCCAGTAGAACCGCCGGAGCGGTACTACCGCTCGTCCCCACGATACTACCGCTCGACCTCACGGTACTACCGCTAGGGATAGCGGTACTACCGCAAGTGGTAGCGGTACTACTGCTTGCGAGCGGTACAAAAAAAATACTACCGTGCCTACTTCCGCTGAGCAAAACACGAGATTTTGGTCCGGAGCGGTACTACCGCTCAGGAGCCGCGGTAGTACAGCTCTGGAGCGGTACTACCGCTCAGGAGCCGCGGTAGTACAGCTCTGGAGCGGTACTACCGCTCAGGAGTTGCGGTAGTACCGCTCCAAGCGGTAGTACCGCTCCCAAGAGCGATACTAAAAAATTACATCCGCAGCAGCCCCTTTACAGGACACCAAAACTGACACAACTTCTGCAAACGGACTCCGAATTCGACGAAACCAAGTTTGTTGGAAGCTAGCGACAAGGGCTAACACAATCTTGATAGAAATACCAATAAGAAGCAAATGAGAAAAGGCCCAAAAGAAAATGGTGAGAACCCTTCCTCGGATAAGACCGGTAAAACCTCCAACATCGAAAACATCATAGAAGACGCATGCAAACTCCGTTTTCGATGAACTCAAGCTTGTCATCAAGATGACCATAAGATCTAAGACTCACAAAGAGGACCAAATAAGAACCAAGAAACATGATGCAAGGATGCAATGGTTTGAGCTCTCGACGAACGATACGATCAAACTACTCACTTGAGAGCCCCCCTTGATAGTACGGCTATTGATCCTATAACCCGGTCTCCCAACTACCACCATGAGACCGGTAAAATAGAAAACCTATCAAGGGCAAACCTTTGCCTTGCACATGGTCCATTTGAGCTAGATGATGACGATCTTGACTCCCTCAAGTTGGACCACCTTTCCTGATTGTGTTGGCTCGATGAAGACTAGATGATTACTCCCCCATAGTCCACTATGGGTGAGCCACTCTTCGGCACATCTTCACAAGTCCATTGTCACCACAATGGACGGCAAGCTTCAAGCACTTGTTCTCTTCGTGATGCTCCACTTGAACTTGCACACGGCAATCTTCACGATCACCACTTGATGTCATCCTCTCCATGGGTTGAGTGATATCTTCCTCTTGACGCAAGCCCATGAACACGTACCTAACCCCACATAGAACTCTCACATAGACCATGGGTTAGTACACAAAGCACAATGGGCAATGCTTACCATACCATGGGATCACTTGATCCCTCTCGGTACATCTTCTACGCTTTGTGAGTTGATCAACTTGATTCACTCTTGACTTAGTCTTGATCAACCTAGAATCTTTCCAACTCTCTTCATTTGGATGATGTCTTGAAGGTAAACATGAATGATCACACAATCTTCTTCTTCAAGACATGCTTGCAATAAGCTCAACTCTCACATGACCAATCTTTGAATAATTCCTTAATAGCACCTTGGTCAACACAAACTCTCCTTGAAACCAACACATGTACTCCAAGAAAAGCCTATGGACAAAACCTTCAAATATAACTCAAGGCAACCATTAGTGCATAGAGATTGTCGTCAATTACCAAAACCAAACATGGGGGCACCACATGTTCTTTCGACTGCCATCTCCGTGTTGAGAGGTGGGAGTACCTCAAACGTTCTTTGTGGCCTTCGTCGGCGTCTCATTAATGAAGGGACTAGTGTTTTGCGAATAAATCTACTCTCTCTTATGTGGCAGAGCCATGGAGGAAAAGCGTTTTGTGTCCTCGCGGAAGTTTGGTGATGAGTTTGTGATATTGTGTTGTGTTGCTTTTGATGGCTTGATTCTTTGTGGATTCGGAGCCCTTCATTTGCGTTCTAGCAAAGATCTTGCAGTCTGACAACATGCACTTGTAGGGGAACATCCATGGCCCAAATTCTCTCGTCACTTATGGCTTCCCATCTTATATATGAGCGACTCAATGGGCTTTCGAAAACCTTTATTGGCAATCAAGTTTGTGCGGGTGAAAGAGTAGCAGTATTGGTGCTCCTGTTCGATGGCGGTCGCTTTAGTGAAGTCTTGGTAGTATTTCATCTTGCACATTGTATCACTGAGAAGACGCCAAGATAATTCATTGCAATTCTTAGTTGTAGGAATTATTTTATTGTTTCTTGCATTTAAATCCAAAGCGGTGTACATGTAATGATTGTCGGGTATGAATAACATTACGGGTGTTTCTCAAAAATAAAGAACTCACAATGGTCGACTGGCTCGTTATTTTCCTGTCATGAGTTAAGTCTCATGTATTTATTTTGTACGTGATTTATTATGGTCGACTGGCTCGTTATGCATAATTGTCATGTAATTATCTTACAGAACACGGCGGACCATGTTTAAACATGTCCACAAGAATATATGCGATGGCCAAAAATCCATAGACAATTGTTAAATGTAAGCTTCATCTCAACACAACTGAATGCAACCTTCATCTTAACTCAACTAAGCTCAACTTTTTGCTCATTGCTTATTGGATGGAAACTGAAACTGAACGACCATGAACAATAAATTTATAGCAGTAGCTTTAGTTCCGTTGGAGTAACAAAATGAAAAATTGTTAGCTCTATGCATGGTTCTTACATGTTACCGCGAAATGAAATGTGTTTTTTTGTTCGGGGGACGCGAAATGAAATGCGTTGACATACAATATGCAAAAGCCTGACCATTAAATTCCGCATAGCAGTACACATTTGGCTATATATATAGTTAGACCATCCTTAACAGTTGCATTTTCCTTGCATAATTCAATATTTATAAGTATTCCTAAGAAAATAAATTTGGCTGGTGAAAAGTGCATCTTCCCCAAAGTAGTTACAAATTCTTCCTAGATCTATAAAGAAACTGAATTTTCTACTCCCGGGTGTACCTACACCCGCATGAACAGTACACTTAAAAAAAATACAAAACAAAATCCAAAAGATCTGAAATTTTGGGACAACAAACTAGTTCAAAAGTTTTAGTTTCTTGCAAAAAAAATTGACCAAATAACATCTGAGGAGCCCTCAACAAAAAAAAAACTGTGTTCAAAGTTTTGTTCACTTTTGAGGAGTGATTTTTTTGCTGAGGGCTCCTCAAATGTTATTTGGTCACGAATTTTTGCAGAAAGCTAAAACTATTGATCTAGTTTCATGTCAAAAAAATTTAGATTTTTTCTATCTTGTTTTATATTTTTTATGTGTACTGTTCATACAGGTGCACCTACACCCGGGAGCAGCCACACCTTTCTCATATATAAAAGGGAAGAAAAAGTACCAAGACACGAGTGCAAGTTAACATTATACAGTCCAGAAATACTCATCGCATGAAAATGCATGTGAACCTGATTCACAGTAGACTGGGTGATGAATGATTAAAAGTTCAATGGTAAATTAGAGAAAAATGAGGAGGCACATTCTCATCTTGTTATTGCCTGGTTCAATTGATTCTTTATCAAACACAGTAGTGAAGTGCGCTTGTATCATATAAAGATAGGTGATTATGAGAAGAACTAAAGGTCCAACTGCACCGAACAAGAGCAAATGCAGCTAAGCTCAGCAAAATGGCCCCTGGAAGTGTGGAAGTACCCTGAGGAAGCCCAGTAGAACTCATATTCTAGGACTGCATTTCCTAAAAAAATAACAAAAGATTAAGAAAAGGAAGATCAAAACAACCCGTACAGGGAGATTAAGAAAATAGAAGGCTATGAGAAGAACTAAAAGTCGAACATCACCATAGACCAAAAGCAAATGTGGCTAAGCTCACCGGTGTGACCGTTGGAGGCGTGAAGGTACCATTCCGGAATAGGAAACTGGAATCCGGAATGGTCAAAGTGGGTCTATGTGCTTTAAGATTGGCATCGCCACGTGATGTCAATTAGGATGGGTCCCACGTCCTTGCCTGTGAGGCCCAGTTTCAAAGATTTTTCCCCTTTTGACAGGGGGGCAGAGCCAGAATTTCACCATGGAGGAAGGGTGAAAAAGATAGCTATATAAAATATGTATATAAGTCTCAAATAAAATCACATCATAGCGTATATATATTTTGTAGTAGTTGTACATGTTATGATTTGCGTATGATAAAATCATACATGGTTTACAACTTTTTTTTAGGCAAACATGGTTTACAATTGTCGGTTCAAACTTGCACCCAGCGCATACCCTTCCCATTGCACTCCGTTCCCGCTATGGGCTGGCCCATACTGGGTTTATTCCATTGGTTTTTAAACTTCTCTGAACCGTTTTTTTGTATTTTTCGCGTTGTTCATTATTTCTTTTTTTTGTATTTTTTATTTTCCTTTTATTCTACATTTCTTTTATCGTTTATCTTTTTATTTTCGTTTTTCTTTCGTTTAGTATTTTTTATTTTTTATTTTCCTTTCTTTTTTTCCTTTTTACTTTTTTTGAGATCGTGAACATTTTAGAAATCGTGAACATTCTTTGAATTTTCGATTGCTTTTATAAAATCACGAGCATTTTTCAAATCAGAAAATATTTTGCTTCAAAATTTTGAACATTTTTTAAACTCATGAATTGTTTTTGAATAGTTGAGCATTTTCTTGAATCCGCAAACCTGTTTTTAAATCGATGAACATTTTTTGTATTGGCGAACTATTTTTGAATTGATGAACATTTTTTTAAATCGGGGAACATCTTTTGAATCGATAAACTTTTTTTTTCAATCGACAAACATTTTTTTATTTGACAAACATCATTTTGAAATGCTTGAACATTTTAAATCGGCTAATAGTTTTTGAATCGGTGACCTTTTTGCAATTAACAATCATTTTCTGATTTTTGTGAACATTTTTAAAAAATTAAGAGCATTTTTTGAATTCAAGGAAAGTTTCTTCTAATTCACGAATATTTTTTTCAAAATCACAAACGTTTTATTAATTCACGGACATTTTATGATTTCTTGAAGATTTTTTTAATTCATCTTTGTAAAATGTGTAAATTTTTCGAATCCTATTTTGAAGAAGAAAACAGGAAAATAGAAAAAAAAGGATGAAAGAACACAAAATAAAAACCAGGGGGCAACCCGACGCGCTCATGGGTCGGCCCAATAGGGTGTGCGGGGGTAGGGGTGAGCGTTGGCTCGTTTGGCAACGCTT
>NC_057811.1:448543281-448545734 GCF_018294505.1 Triticum aestivum | reverse complement strand
ATGGCTGTAGCTGTTCCCGCCTGCGCAGTTGCTGCCCGACGTGGAGCACTTCCTGAAGTTGGTCTTGCGCAACAGGGTGGCCACGTCGACCGTGCTTGGCATTGTATCCGCCGATGCCATCCGGCTGAGCGACAGCATTGTAGACATCAGCGACGGCAGCAGGGTCAGAGCAGGTCGTGGGACGCGACAGCGGCGGTGGATTCGAGGTCTGAGGTGTCCGTCTGGGTTGAGATTTTACAACCGTGCAATCACCGAACCGTCCGCTCAGATGTATAGAGAGTTTGAGACGCTCGGATGTAGATGCTCTCATGACAGCCAAGATAGGCTCATCGTTTCTCCGGATGAGCTAGCTTTTGATCGACTCCGCCACGTCTAGCTGCTCGTTTCTCTCTCAGTCGACACGTATACGCTAGCTAGTGATGACTTAACTAGTTTCCGGTTTCGTTTCCGTCTGGGGCGCCCACCGTTGAGCCCAGTTGTATCGACTCAAATGGCAAAAGTTGCACTAGTTTACACTTAACCAACATATAACATTGTAAGTTTTACGTAATTTGTGTGCAAGTTTTCAATATATTCTTATTCCCGCATATAAGAATAGAGACAATAATTCATTATGATTTTTCGTGTTATGCGTAATTGTATAATATTTCTGCAGTTTCTTCTCTTTTTTATGGTAAAATCCACACTTGTAATTCCTTTTTTCGTAGCAAACCAACCTGTGGTTGGATGATTAAAGGAACAGTGGTAACCCCAGCCCATCAGGGTTCAAATCCTAGTGCTATTATTTCTGGATTTATTTCAAGATTTCCGGCGATGCGCTTTCAGTTGGAGGAGACGTTCCCGTCAACAACGAGACGCCTACGGTGACTTCGTAAATCTCAAAATGATATGTCGGCTCAGTCTCTCGAAGGTGCTCATATGGGTAGGGTGTGTGTGTGCGCGTTCATAGGGGTGAGTGTATGTGTGTATGTAAGAGCGCTTGTGTATACCCTGCTCAAAAAATATGTTTTTTCCTTGTTTTTGTCTTTGTTCAATTTTTTATAACACTACAGCTAGAATTATTTCTTCCTTAGAAAGAAACATGTTCTTCTCTTTTTATATTTTTATTCATTTGCTTTTTTAGGTAACACCACTTCAAAGAGTTCTAAAACATTTGGACATGATTTTTCTTAATTTTGCTTGTCACATTTCTTATTTTAGGGCAACCCCACTCCACGTTTCTATCTCCCTTAGATTAATATTTATTCTTTTTTTGCCTTTTGTGCATTTCTCGGTCAATATTTATTCCTTTTTTGATTTGTACTTTTTCAATTCTAGATTTTTCATTTCACTATTTTGAATGGTCATCTTTACATTGTCGAAATATCTATGTTATTTTAATTTTCATGTAATACATTGATTTGCAACGATTTTTGTTTAAATATAATATATTGGAATTGTGGCTTAAATTCCCTCTTTTATCCTTCTATGAATTTTTATAACTACAGAGTTTTTCTCGAATACGTTAAGCTAGCGTATCATTGCATTGATAGAAGGAGAGAACAAAGTACATGATTGGGAATCATAGCCTCGTGCGCACGAATGGCGAGCCCATGATCCCAGGGAGAGCATAGGGCAGGGGGTTGCTCAGCCCCAAAGATTACAAGTTCAGGTTACAAAATTACTCGCAGCGAGTCCTCGAGCTCCCGCGGTGGCCCAGGAGCGAGCTTCATCTTTGATCGCAACGATCAGGGAGGAGGAGGAGGGGGTAATCTTGTCGAAGATGATCGCGTTCCGGTGTCGCCAAAGGGACCATGCAGTGAGGGGGGCGATGGAGGCGAGGCCTCGACTCCGCGCAGCCGGGAGGAGGAGAGTGGCTTCAGAGAGCCAAGCAAAGTAGCCGGTGTTGCCGTCCGGCGGAGTGGTTGTCGGGGAGCACCACGAGAGAATTTCGTGCCAAGTTGTGACGCCCGGATAATTAAGCTACAGTAACTTTCTACTAATGATGCCACGTCACCTCGATTACTGTTGATAATCTCACGTTTGTTCGAAACTGATTCAAATTCAAATTTAAAATCAAGCAAACAATAAAAGTTTTCAAATATTAAAACTAAAATGTTCGGGGTGAGCCAAATAATCCATACTAAATATTGGTGTAGAAACCACACTCCTCTAAAGTATTTAAATGCACCATAGTAATTAAAACAGCGGCAAAACTATTATTTAATAAATACTTTTAAATAATAAATAATTACAAAACTATTTTATTTAGGTGCCAAAGTTAATGTGGCAGTAGTATATTTATAAATACAAATTTAGGTGCAAGTGTTAATTTTTATAAAACTGAAATAAAAAGGAACAAAAATAAAACAAAAAAAAGGAAAAGACTAAACAAAGAAATAAAGTCAAACAAGAAAAAAAACAAAAGAAAAGAAACCCCCCACAGCCCTTGGGCCTCAACCAACTGGCCGGCC
>NC_057811.1:448535826-448542796 GCF_018294505.1 Triticum aestivum | reverse complement strand
CGGCGTCGCCGCCCCTGGTGGCCTCGGGCGCACACGGGCGCCCACGCCCGCACCAGTTTCGCCCGCTCCGCTAAGGCCCCCCTGGCCCTATGACATATGGGGCCCAACCCCCAGAACAAAAAAAAGAGAAGAATAAAATTAAATAAAAATAATATAATTAATTAAGATAATTAATTTACTTAATTAATCCTGTTAATTAATCTAATTAAGCCTAATTAATTAATCTAATCACTTAAATTAAATTAACTAATCCTGTTTAGTTAATCAGTCAATGACATGCGGGACCCTCACGTCAGTTTGACCCAGTCAACGCCCTGTTGACTGCTGACATCATGCTGACGTCATACTGACCTCAGCACACACTATTCTGGATAATGTCGAATTAAATTAATTAAATAAATTCTAAAAATGATTTAAATCTTTTAAAATCAATATAAAATAAACCATAACTAGGATCGAAAAACTTTGTACATGAAAGTTGCTCAGAACGACGAGAGGAATCCGGTTGCGCAGCCCGTTCGTCCGCCACGCATCCCTAGCATAACGAACACGCAACTTTTCCCCTCCGATTCATCTGTCCGAAAACGCGAAACACCGGGGATATTTTCCCGGATGTTTCCCCCTTCGCCGGTATCACTTACTACCACGTTAGGGCTTACCTAGCACCCCGTATTGCCTCGTTATGTTTTGTGATGCTTTCTTTGCTCCGTATTTACTGTTTCTTCCCCCCTCTTCTTCTCTGGTAGACCCCGAGTCCGGCGCTGATGCCACCGAGTATGACTACGTCACTGACGTCCCTTCTCCCTGTACAACAGAGCTTCCAGGCAAGCCCCCCCCCCCTTGATCACCAGATATCGCCTATTCTTCTCTATACTGCTTGCATTAGAGTAGTGTAGCATGTTACTGCCTTCCGTTAATCCTATCCTGATGCATAGCCGGTCATTGTTGCTACAGTTGTTACCCTTACTTGCTATCCTACTGCTTAGTATAGGATGCTAGTGTTCCATCAGTGGCCCTACACTCTTGTTCGTCTGCCATGCTATACTACTGGGCCGTGATCTCTTCGGGAGGTGATCACGGGTATATGCTATATACTTTATATACATGACACATGTGGTGACTAAAGTCGGGTCGGCTCGTTGAGTACCCGCAAGTGATTCTGATGAGGGGGCTGAAAGGACAGGTGGCTCCATCCCGGTAGAGGTGGGCCTGGGTTCCTGACGGCCCCCGACTGTTACTTTATGGCGGAGCGACAGGGCAGGTTGAGACCACCTAGGAGAGAGGTGGGCCTCGCCCTGGTCGGTGTTCCGGATACTTAACACGCTTAACGAGATCTTGGTATTTGATCCGAGTCTGGCCATTTGGTCTATACCCACTAACCAACTACGCGGGAACAGTTATGGGCACTCGACGTCGTGGTATCAGCCGAAGCTCTTCTTGACGTCAGCGACGGAGCGGCGCGCGCCGGATTGGACTGGAACGCCTGCTAGGCTAGGTCTGCTTCCGGCCGCGTACGCAACGTGCAGGTGTGCAATGGGCGATGGGCCCAGACCCCTGCGCGCATAGGATTTAGACCGGCGTGTTGACCTCTCTGTTGAGCCTAGGTGGGGCTGCGACGTGTTGATCTTCCACGGCCGGGCATGACCAAGAAAAGTGTGTCCGGCCAAATGGGATCGAGCGTGTTGGGTTATGTGGTGCACCCCTGCAGGGAAGTTTATCTATTCGAATAGCCGTGTCCCTCGGTAAAAGGACGACCCAGAGTTGTACCTTGACCTTATGACAACTAGAACTGGATACATAATAAAACACACCCTTCCAAGTGCCAGATATAACCCGGTGATCGCTCTCTAACAGGGCGACGAGGAGGGGATCGCCGGGTAGGATTATGCTATACGATGCTACTTGGAGGACTTCAATCTACTCTCTTCTACATGCTGCAAGATGGAGGCTGCCAGAAGCGTAGTCTTCGACAGGATTAGCTCTCCCCCTCTTATTCTGGCATTCTGCAGTTCAGTCCACCGATATGACCCTTTACACATATACCCATGCATATGTAGTGTAGCTCCTTGCTTGCGAGTACTTTGGATGAGTACTCACGGTTGCTTTTCTCCCTCTTTTCCCCTTTCTATACCTGATTGTCGCAACCAGATGCTGGAGTCCAGGAGCTAGAGATCCCGAGGATGATTCTACATGGAGTTCGGCTTCGAGGAGTAGTTAGGAGGTCCCAGGCAGGAGGCCTTGCCTTTTCGATCGTTGCTACTTTTGTGCTAGCCTTCTTAAGGCAAACTTGTTTAACTTATGTCTGTACTCAGATATTGTTGCTTCCGTTGACTCGTCTATGATCGAGCACTTGTATTCGAGCCCTCGAGGCCCCTGGCTTGTATTATGATGCTTGTATGACTTATTTATGTTTTAGAGTTGTGTTGTGATATCTTCCCGTGAGTCCCTGATCTTGATCGTACACATTTGCGTGCATGATTAGTGTACGGTCAAATCGGGGGCGTCACAAGTTGGTATCAGAGCCGACTGCCTGTAGGAATCCCCCTTTCCAACTCCTTGGCCGAAGTCGAGTCTAGACATTGCAAAAACTTTTACTAACATGGTTGTGTGTCTTACGGGCCCACGTCGCCATTGGGTGGTATTAGGATCTTTTACTCCTTGTCTATACTCTGGGACTCTAATCTCTCTTCTATTCGGGTTAAGTGAATTTTGCTAAATCTAACATTAGGATCTCATTATCACTTTCACCCGGAGAGCCCCTTATTACTGATGATCGTCTGCTGCACGTGAAGACCCTGTAGATACTCTCCGCTGATAACTCGAGAACTTGTGTTCATCGCTTTGCAATTCCCTTCCATCGATAAACTCCTATGGATAACCACGTATCCTCGCCATTCATACAATGTTTCCCAGTTGATCTTGTTATTACAAGATACCCCGAAATTCTCTCTATTGTTCCGAGAATATTTTGTGCCTACTGCATTGCAGTTCCTTGCCACCTGAATACCCCTACGGATAATTTCTCGCCCTTATCAAGTATCTGCTCATCCCAAGTTGATTCAAGTATTTCACAAAAGTGTTCAAAATACCATTCGATCTTCTGAAAATCCTCAGGAGCCTTTTGCTCTTGAAATTCTTGCTTACTTGCATTATGATTAATCTTAAGTCTCGTAATCTTATTGGCATCTCTTGTCATTGTCATTTTGAGTCCGTTGATTCAATTTGTTGCGAATGCTCACAATCCTCAATCAGAGCCTAGAATTCATCCTTCCGGCTCAGACGTCATTTGAAACGTGAACTGGTTATCGACCAATCAAATTGCTGTCGGTTGTACCCCTAAGTCTGTTCAACTTATCCATTCTTAATCAGACCCTTGGCTTCTGATCCCTTGATTTGGAAATGATAATTCCTTTGCATTTGAGCTTTGAATTACTCAGTTGTTTTTTTAGTCTGATGCCCTTTCGTTCCTTCTTCCTCTGATAGAGTACCGATACTCGCATCAGCTCCGTTGTAGACCACAAGACCCCTTGTTGGGTTATTATCCAACAGTGTCCTTCATATTCAATAACCTTGTGATCATTTCCATGGATATATAATGCCTTTGGTAATTTGTATACTCTGCTTGATAACCATACTCTACTTTTGAGCTGGTGATTTTACTCTTGAAGTTTGAGGTATATGTTTCTAAGATGCCCTGATGGATTGAACCTATACCTTCCCTAAAAACCGTATGAACCCGAAGGTTTTCACAAGCCATACCCTTCTGGTATTTTACCAGATAATTTTCTACCATACAACTTCATCGAATGCGAGAAGTGAATGAAAGGTTATGCATTGGAGAAGTGGGAGTCGACCTTGAACTTTGTGTTCATGCCCATGGACACGATGTAGATCTTATCATTAAAAGCTTCTCTTAAATTAATTATTCCCTTGGTATAAGTTCATCTTATATTTGGGATCTGGCCTTTTGCAATCGTGGTTCCGACCATGTTCTCCTTTGAATACCATTTCTCGTACAAGTTAAGCACTTGTCTTCTGCAGAGCAATACCCCAGTCCAACCTCTACTTTGGTTTGTCGTCGAGTATTACCCCCCTGGTATCTCGAGATTATCATGGAACTGCATAACTTATTATGAGTTCTCCATCAAGTGCTACATTCTCATTGATTCCAATTTTTCACGGGCTTCGAGTTTTAACACTCAAAACCACCGATAACTGAATCGAGTCCGCACTGCGATTAAACAACTCTTAGTAATCTTCTTTACTTATGAGTTTGTACCCGATCACGTCATTCCTAGCCTGATTGGCTACATCATTATCGTGCTGAATTTTAACTGTGCTACCTGGACCTTCCCAGCGCACAAATTTCGACAATGAGCTAATCTTACGTCAATCTCCCTCGTCATATCATTTCTCCTTGAATAACAAACGTGATTTCGAGTTTGTGTCGTACCCATGGTTCCAATACCCTTTTGTTTCACCATTCCCTTGGTGTGATGTCGTAGCCGATCGATTACATCTTCTTGAAACCTCTCGACAAATGTGTCGTGATCATCATCAACATTCCGAGCTCCTCAAGGATATCAATTGAATTCATGATGAGAAATACCATCCTTGCCCTCGATGATCTGTGTTATCATCGACCACTCGATTGCCTCCCGTTCAAACACAAACTTGTTCATGTTTTGTGTTATACCTTGAGATCCTAGCTATCCAGCATTTGTTCTTCTTTACCTTGGATTATTATCATCTTTTATATCAAGGATGCTGTGAGAAATGCTCCACCTCTTAAGAATTCTTTCTATAGTATTACTTCTCGCCATCTCCGTTCGTTTCTTGGTCCCCGTGTGGTTTCTAATCGGAATACCGGCTATCGAACTTTGAGGGTGAATTCAAAACTTCTAGCAACTCTATTGCTTGGAAGTGAATGGTTGATAGTTTCATTCTACTTCTTTTGTTCATTTAGTCACCATTCTAACATTGATCGTGCGACCCAACCCATATTTCGGGTGCACCTTTCAATCAATGTTCAATTGTGTTTGCTTTCCTTGAGCACACCATTATATCATTTGATCTGACAAATGTTATACCCTTGTTCACATAATTGTCAGAATCCCTCTTTTTAGAAATCTCGATGAGTTGTCGCCAACTCCATCAGCCACCTCCTCATCCTCTCCTTTAATGATGAACTCTGGTTTCAGAACTCGCTTCCATAGTTCATTTCTTGAAAATCTTACAATGTCATCTCGTCAATTGTGTTGCACCTTTTCTCCTCGGGCCTCACTAAGTCTGAGTTATCCTGACGCCAATCAGATCTGGATCTCGGTCAGATATGATGGTTGTGACATATTTCCAAGAGTTATAACCTTGGTCTTCACATGACCCGGTAAGGTGATGTCATGCCCGGTACACCTGGGCGTAGGACCTATCGTTATAGTTTCCTTTTCTGCAAGGTTATCCATTCTTTCATGAGGAAATTGTAAGACTTATTCTAAAATGGATCCTTTGTTTATCCAAGTCTGACCTTTGCTTGAAGACCATATCAATGCTATCTCGAAGCATGTCTGTGGTACTCCGATCTTCAATAAAAACATTTGAAGCACAATGCTAAATTTTTGTTATCCATTATTCAAACACCGTTGTTTGGGTAATGTCATGAACTTCCTCTTCCCTAACCTAAATGGTTCTCTTCGTCCCTCGGCCTTGGTACCGACGTTGTTGCCGACATAACTGAAATGCTACTCTCTGACATGCCTTGCTATCATGACCGTGCAAGATGTCACCGCTCCTATTTTTAACCCACATGGTGGGCCCATAACCCACGGTTCCACAGGATCGAAACCTGACTCTCCTGTACACCCCTGTTTCTAAAGTTATTCCTCACGCTTGGCTTCATATGAAAGATCACGACCCACATTCCTAGTGATCTATTCTGGTATCAGGCGCAATACTTATTCCCATTGCTCTGAACCCCTTTCACCCTCTGTTTCAGGCAACGGACAGTTGCCTAACCGCTTGGAGCTTCTTGTTGCCCCTCCTTACCTTGCTCTCGATAACTTTCTTGAATTTCAACTCGAGAGATGCCTCTATGCCACTTTCACTGAGATAGCCCCCAGGTACCTAACATATGTTGAGCTCCGTCCTTCCCGAGTTTTTCCCCCTTAGATTTCCGTAAGTACGATGGAGATCCTGAAGGAAGGATGACGACTTCATCAGGATGACCTGAAGCAGACAAATGAAGACGTCAATGTAATGGATGGACCACTTCGAGAAGAGCAACCAAGACCGAGAAGAATCCTTAGAATTTCGTAACCTATCCTTCCCCCTTACTCCCCTCTTAAATCTCGGGACGAGATTTCTTGTAGTGGAGGAGAATTGTGACGCCCGGATAATTAAGCTACAGTAACTTTCTACTAATGATGCCACGTCACCTCGATTACTGTTGCTAATCTCACGTTAGTTCAAAACTGATTCAAATTCAAATTCAAAATCAAGCAAACAATAAAAGTTTTCAAATATTAAAACTAAAATGTTCGGGGTGAGCCAAATAATCCATACTAAATATTGGTGTAGAAACCACACTCCTCTAAAGTATTTAAATGCACCATAGTAATTAAAACAACGGCAAAACTGTTATTTAATAAATACTTTTAAATAATAAATAATTACAAAACTATTTTATTTAGGTGCCAAAGTTAATGTGGCAGTCGTATATTTATAAATACAAATTTAGATGCTAGTGTTAATTTTTATAAAACTGAAATAAAAAGGAACAAAAATAAAACAGAAAAAAAGGAAAAGACTAAACAAAGAAATAGAGTCAAACAAGAAAAAAACAAAAGAAAAGAAACCCCCCACTGCCCTTGGGCCTCGACCAACAGGCCGGCCCAGCTGCCACTGTACCCCCTTGGGCCAACCAAGCCACGGCCCAGCCTGCCGCCCCCACGCGCTAACCCTAACCCCCCCCCAC
>NC_057811.1:448526831-448534903 GCF_018294505.1 Triticum aestivum | reverse complement strand
GACACCAAGTCGGCGCCCCGCCACCTCAACGCCCCATCCACAACCGCTCCGTCGCCAGACCCCACCGGACTGCTTCGTCCACGTCGCTCGCGTCCCCACCTCCTCCTCGTCGGCGCCATCGCGCCTTGCCAACCCTGATCCCCTACAAACGGGGTGAGCTGCGCCCCCTCCTCCCGCTCTCTGCCTCCCCATGTCGTTCGTCGTGCACGCGGATGCGCCGCGCACGACGCGGCCCTGCGCGCTGCTGCACGTCCATGGCCTCCCGCCGTGCTCACCCTCCTGCCTTGGCCTCACCCTGCACCACTGGGCCGCGCACGCCTCCCCTCGCCTCCGCTGCTCGCCCCCACGCACGTCGACGCGTTGCTGCCGCCTGGCCCGCGCGCTGGCCGCACCGCGGCCGGCCTCTACCGTGGCCGGCGTCGCCACCCCCTGGTGGCCTCGGGCGCACACGGGTGCCCACGCCTGCACCAGTTTCGCCCGCTCCGCTAAGGCCCCCTGGCCCTATGACATATGGGGCCCAACCCCCAGAACAAAACAAAAGAAGAATAAAAATAAATAAAAATAATATAATTAATTAAGATAATTAATTTACTTAATTAATCCTGTTAATTAATCTAATTAAGCCTAATTAATTAATCTAATCACTTAAATTAAATTAACTAATCTTGTTTAGGTAATCAGTCAATGACATGCGGGACCCTCACGTCAGTTTGACCCAGTCAATGCCCTGTTGACTGCTGACGTCATGCTGAGATCATACTGACGTCAGCACACACTATTCTGGATAATGTCGAATTAAATTAATTAAATAAATTCTAAAAATGATTTAAATATTTTAAAATCAATATAAAATAAACCGTAGCTCGGATAGAAAAACATTGTACATGAAAGTTGCTCAGAACGACGAGAGGAATCCGGTTACGCAGCCCGTTCGTCTGCCACGCATCCCTAGCATAACGAACACACAACTTTTCCCCTTCGATTCATTTGTTCGAAAATGCGAAACACCGGGGATATTTTCCCGGATGTTTCCCCCTTCGCCGGTATCACTTACTACCACGTTAGGGCTTACCTAGCACCCCGTATTGCCTCGTTATGTTTTGTCATGCTTTGTTTGCTCCGTATTTACTGTTTCTTCCCCCCTCTTCTTCTCCGGTAGACCCCGAGACCGGCGCTGATGCCACCGAGTACGACTACGTCACCGACGTCCCTTCTCCCTGTACAACAGAGCTTCCAGGAAAGCCCCCCCCCCCCTTGATCACCAGATATCGCCTATTCTTCTCTATACTGCTTGCATTAGAGTAGTGTAGCATGTTACTGCCTTCCGTTAATCCTATCCTGATGCATAGCCGGTCATTGTTGCTACAGTTGTTACCCTTACCTGCTATCCTACTGCTTAGTATAGGATGCTAGTGTTCCATCAGTGGCCCTACACTCTTGTCCGTCTGCCATGCTATACTACTGGGCCGTGATCACTTCGGGAGGTGATCACGGGTATATGCTATATACTTTATATACATGACACATGTGGTGACTAAAGTCGGGTCGGCTCGTTGAGTACCCGCAAGTGATTCTGATGAGGGGGCTGAAAGGACAGGTGGCTCCATCCTTGTAGAGGTGGGCCTGGGTTCCTGACGGCCCCCGACTGTTACTTTATGGCGGAGCGACAGGGCAGGTTGAGACCACCTAGGAGAGAGGTGGCCCTGGTCGGCGTTCGCGGATACTTAACATGCTTAATGAGATCTTGGTATTTGATCTGAGTCTGGCCATTTGGTCTGTACGCACTAACCATCTACGCGGGAACAGTTATGGGCACTCGACGTCGTGGTATCAGCCGAAGCTCTTCTTGACGTCAGCGACGGAGCGGCGCGCGCCGGATTGGACTGGAACGCCTGCTAGGCTAGGTCTGCTTCCGGCCGCGTACGCAACGTGGAGGTGTGCAATGGGCGATGGGCCCAGACCCCTGCGCGCATAGGATTTAGACCGGCGTGTTGACCTCTCTGTTGAGCCTAGGTGGGGCTGCGACGTGTTGATCTTCCGCGGCGGAGCATGACCCAGAAAAGTGTGTCCGGCCAAATGGGATCGAGCGTGTTGGGTTATGTGGTGCACCCCTGCAGGGAAGTTTATCTATTCGAATAGCCATGTCCCTCGGTAAAAGGACGACCCGGAGTTATACCTTGACCTTATGACAACTAGAACTGGATACTTAATAAAACACACCCTTCCAAGTGCCAGATATAACCCGGTGATCGCTCTCTAACAGGGCGACGAGGAGGGGATTGCTGGGTAGGATTATGCTATACGATGCTACTTGGAGGACTTCAATCTACTCTCTTCTACATGCTGCAAGATGGAGGCTGCCAGAAGCGTAGTCTTCGACAGGATTAGCTCTCCCCCTCTTATTCTGGCATTCTGCAGTTCAGTCCACCGATATGACCCTTTACACATATACCCATGCATATGTAGTGTAGCACCTTGCTTGCGAGTACTTTGGATGAGTACTCACGGTTGCTTTTCTCCCTCTTTTCCCCTTTCTATACCTAGTTGTCGCAACCAGATGCTGGAGTCCAGGAGCTAGAGATCCCGAGGATGATTCTACATGGAGTTCGGCTTCGAGGAGTAGTTAGGAGGTCCCAGGCAGGAGGCCTTGCCTTTTCGATCGTTGCTACTTTTGTGCTAGCCTTCTTAAGGCAAACTTGTTTAACTTATGTCTGTACTCAGATATTGTTGCTTCCGTTGACTCGTCTATGATCGAGCACTTGTATTCGAGCCCTCGAGGCCCCTGGCTTGTATTATGATGCTTGTATGACTTATTTATGTTTTAGAGTTGTGTTGTGATATCTTCCCGTGAGTCCCTGATCTTGATCGTACACATTTGCGTGCATGATTAGTGTACGGTCAAATCGGGGGCGTCACACAAGTGATGCGCGCAAACACACATCCCACCAGGATGTGGTGGAGCGTTTCGGGTTCCTGGCAACAGAAGACGCACGCCGGTTCGTACGGCAGGCCGCGCCGGGCCAGGCGGTCAGCAGACCAGCATCGGTTGAGGGATGCTTGCCAAATGAAGAACTGCACAGAAGTGGGGGCACTGGTGTGCCAGGTGAGGCGCCAAAACTCAGAGGCCGTGGAGCCGTGGAATAGGGCGCTGTAGCAGGAGGAGGCAGAGTAGACACCGTTATCAGTCCATCGCCAACGAAGCAGATCCGGGCGCGGGGTGAGCTCGACGAGCTGTAGGCGGCGCCAAAGCCCAACATATTAAACAGTAGCAGCAAGGCCAAGGGGGCCTTGGATGTCGGATATCCAGCAACGGTCGTAAAGCGCCTGGGCCACCGTGCGGGATCGCCGGACGCGGCGGGGGACCAACGTCACCAGGGCAGGGGCGCTATCAAGGAGCGGTTGCCCATCCAGCCACGGATCAACCCAGAAACGGCAGGTGTTGCCATCCCCGATGATCCACGACGTGGAAGCCCGGAAGAATTGGAGCGCCTCAGGGTCGCGTGGGAGCTGGAGGTGAGACCACGGCCGAGAAGGATCGGTGGCCTGAAGCCATAACCATCGAATCCGTAGAGAGATGCATGTGCGGTGAAGGTCGCGGATGCCAAGACCTACCAGCTCGATCGGGCGACAGGCCCGTGCCCAGCTGACTAAGCAGGAGCCAGCGCGCGCGTCCTTTCTTCCGTGCCAGAGGAAGTCGCAAAGGATGCGGTTGGCCTGCTTGAGGATGGCGGGGGAGAGGGCCATGGCAAGGAGGATGTGGACAGGCATAGCTCTCAAGACTTGCCGAACGAGATTAAGGCGCTCACCACGGTTGAGCAGGGCAGCTTTCCAGGTAGCGAGCTTGTGGGCGAGCTTCTCAATCAGGGGTAGCAGGTGGGAGGTGGGCACTTTCCTGAGCGAGAGAGGGAGACCCAGGTATTGGATGGGGAAGGGCACCACCGGGCAGGCGAGGGCCGTGCCGACGGTGCTCGCATCGTCGGCGGAGCACTGGATTGGAGCGGCCAGGCACTTAGCAAAGTTGGTGCGCAAGCCCGAGGCAGTGCCAAAACAATCGAGCAGAGAATTGATCATGGAGAGCTCGGACCTATCAGGGAGGCAAAAGATAATCACATCGTCAGCGAAGAGAGAAACGCTCGACGGAGCATGCCTGCGTGTGAGCCGCCTGAGAATCCCGGACTGCACGGCGAACTGGAGCAGCGTGTTGAGCGTGTCAATGACCAGCACGAACAACATGGGGGACACCGGGTCGCCTTGACGGAGGCCTTGGCCGTGCGGGATGGGGGGGCCCGGCGTGCCGTTGATCAAGACGCGCGTCGAGGCAGTCGATATCAGAATGGAAATCCACTCGCGCCACCTTGGGCCGAAGCCCATATGTTGAAGCACCTGTAGTAGGAACGGCGACCGAATCAAAGGCGCGTGCAATGTCGAGCTTGAGGAGGACACGAGGGTTAGCTGATGCAGCTGCCGCGCGGTCTGCTGGACGAGGAGGAAGTTGTCGTGGGCGCTTCTACCAGCGAGGAAAGCGCTCTGATTGGGGGAGACGAGTTCGCCAAGACGCGGTGCCAACCAAAGCGAGAGGACCTTGGCAAAGAGCTTCGCGATCAGGTGAATGAGGCTGATCGGCCGGTAATCGAAGAGGGAGGCGGCGTCGGGCCGCTTGGGCAGCAAAGTGATGTAAGCCTCATTGAGCCGCTGGAAGGCCTGGCCATTGAGCGCGTAGAGCTTGTCGAAGACATCGCATAGGTCGTCTTTGATGATGTGCCAGCAAGAGCTAGGAACTCGGCCGTGAAACCGTCGGGGCCGGGCACTTTGCCAGAAGGGAGCCGCTTGATAGCCTCCCAGATCTCCGTTGAAGAGAATGGATGATCCAGGGCAGAGAGATCGAAAGAGCGCTGGCCAATGGCCGCCAGGTCGAGGGTGATGCCACGCTCCGCAGGTGCACCGAGGACGGAGGAGAAGTGCGCAAAGGCGGCCTGGGCCATATCTGCCTCACCCGACACGTGCACTCCGTCAACAAGGAGGCTGAGGATGCGATTCTTATTGCTCCGTTGAGACGCCCGGATTTTTGAGATAGCGGCCGCAGCCTCGCCAGCCCGGAGCCATCGCAGGCGAGCACGCTGGCGGCCGATCGAGCGCTCAAGGGAGGCAAGCCCTAGGTATTTGCGCTTTAATTGTTGGCGGAGCCAGGCCTCGGGAGGAGATAGACGGCGGGTGTCTTGGGCCTCGTCAAGGCAGGCGATGAGCTCGCGGGCAACCCCAAGCTGGGCGGCCAGATTGGAAGCGTAACGGGAGCTCAAGCGCTGGAGGCTGCGCGCGGTGGCCCTGAGCCTGGCAAAGATGCGCCTGAATGGATCGTGTTCCGGGGCAGTGGAATGCCAAGCGGATTGGACGGTTTGTTGGAAGCCCTCAAGGCCGGCCAAAATCTCTGGAAGTGCAAGCGCCTGCCGCCGGCCGCTCGGGATGCGCAATCAAGGAAGAGAGGGGAGTGGTCTGAAGCCGCCGATGCCAGACAGCGCAGGAGACAGTGAGCGTGGTCGAGCTCCCAGGCGGGTGTGCAAAGCACACGGTCATTGCGCACTAGGGTCGGGTTGTCTTGTTCGTTCGACCAGGTGTAGTGACGCCCATGAAGGTAGATGTCATGGAGGCCATGATCCGAGATGAAACAACGGAATCTGTTCATCGTGCGCCTATTGACCCGGTCATTGTTTTTGTCGCGAGCCGAGGCGATCATGTTAAAATCACCGCCTAGAAGCCAAGGCCCGGCCATGGAGGAGCGGAGCTGCTGGAGTTCGTCGAGGAAAGCTAGCTTGGCATCGTCACCTTGGGGGCCATAGACGCCAGTAATCCAACAGTGGGCGCCGCCGGAGGTGGCGGTAACCACAGCCGAGACATGGTGGTCCCCAATGATCGGGTTAGACAAGGAGATAAGGGCACTGTTCCAAGCGAGAATGACGCCGCCACGAGTGCCCTCCGCGGGCAGCCAGAAGAACCCATCGAAGGCGGGACCAAGAGTTTCGCAAATGAGCGCGGACGAGACCAAAGCAAGTTTGGATTCCTGAAGGCAAACAATACATGGTGATGCCGAAGCAATAACAGAACGGACCGCCGTGCGCTTGGCCGCGTTATTGAGCCCGCGCACGTTCCAGAAAATCACTTTGAGGTTGTCATCCATAAGGAAGGGTGGGGGGGGGGGAGGGGACAGGTTGGCGACACGGGCGTCGCACTCATGCCGCGGAGGGGCATGGCATGGAGAGGGGCGTCAGGAGGCCGTCGAGGACAGACTGTGGAACTTGCCATCCATAGAACTCAGCAAACGCGCGAACCACGTCCACGGCGAGGGGCTGCTCGAACAGCTTGTTGTACTTGTCCAAGATCACATCAGATAGCGGTTCGTCGTTCTTGATGAGGCCCAAGCGAAGGAGAAGGACACGCTTGGCCTTGGACTCCGAATCCAAGCCCCGATCGGCCTTGGCGATGCGCGTACTCCGGCGGGGTGAAGTTGGGAGGGAGCGCTGCCCTGCCGCGGCGAGGCCCAGGAGCTGGTAGGACCGGTGAGACCGCGGTGCTGATCGAGTTGAGGAAGCCGAGAAGGGGCGGGGGCGCGGCGACGTCGTTGTGCTGAAGAGGAACGTTGGGATGGGGCGCATGCATGGCCTCGGGAGCAGGCGATGGGACGTGTGCATGCAGAGGTGGGGGGTGCGCCACTTGTCCCACGGGGTCCACCGATTCCGCAACCACCAAAACATCCACAGGAGTAGCGGGGTCCGCCAGATCCGCCAGAGAAGGGAGATCCTCCTGGGAAGCCGTGCCAACAGGACCGGCTTGGTTGTCGCTGGGATCCAAGGACCGGGCCTGGGATTCCGCCAGCGCAACGCGATTGGCCAGCCGCGGCGAGGCGGGGCCACCAGCGGTGCATGGACTCCCGACCAGGGGGCAGGCGAGGGTGGGGTTGGCGTGAACAGGCGGTAACACAGGGTCCGCCAAAAGCGGAGAGGCTGGGGTGTCGCCAGCCAAAGGCTGGGTGGGAGTGGAAGGCGACAAGTCAGCCTCGGGGGCGCGCGCACCAATCAGGGGCCGAGGGGAACTTTCTGGAGTCCCCTCGAGCGAAGCCGGGGCGACGCGTGGCGAGTCCGGAGAGGGCGGGGCGAGAAGCAGCGCCGGGGCGGGAGAGTTGGCGGGCTGGGCGGTCAGCGAAACCGTTTGAACCGCGGCAGCACAGGGGCCCACCCGGTCCGACACGGGATCAGCAGGTGACGAGGGCGTTGCAGCCTTGTCCGAGGCGGGACCCAAGCGCAGGGAGGCGAGGATCCAATGCACCGGCGGCGAGCCGCTGGGGTGAGGGGGCGGCCGGCGCCGCCGCGGCCGGCGCGACGCGAGGAGCCAGGAGAACGCCGGGGAGGGAACTCATGCCTGCGTGGCCACGGCCCAGGGACAGGCGGCGAGCCAGGAGCGTCACCATCCTCATCTCCGGGCGGCGCCTGCGGCGGCAGAGATGGGAGGCGGTAATCGTGGGTCTCGGAGACGTGGATCGACACCGGGAACCGGATGAGGGAACGCGCGAAGCGCGAGACGCGGTCCGGGTCGGCATCAAGCTTAATGCCATCGCGCGGCGGTAGGAGGAGCTCAGAGGAGCGGGGGATCCCGTCGGGGTTCGCGGTCCAAGCCGAGAGGCGGAACACGGACATGTCGCGCGGCCGCAGCGAGTTTCAGGAGCAAGATCCTCGATGAGGCAGAAAGGGGCCAGGAGGAAATCAGCGGAGGCACGGTTCCACGCATGATCCGGAATGCCGCGGATCTCGATGAGGACGCGCATGCGAACCGTGACGGGCTCACCGCCGGCAATGGGGCTCCCAGGAGCGGATGAGGAAATCGCCTGGGTGGTGAGGATGGACTGAGAATTCGTCGGGCGAAAGACCAAAACGCGCCCGGAGGGCCTCGAACACCTCGCCGAGGGAGACGCCGCGGCGGTTGCCAGCGGGCTCGGCCAGCAGGGAGAGAGACTGGAGCTCGTCCTCCGCGTCCCCCATCTCCGCAGACCACGGCAGGTAGCACACGGCCCCTGCCGGGCGGAG
>NC_057811.1:448523001-448526477 GCF_018294505.1 Triticum aestivum | reverse complement strand
CGGCGGCAGACGGGCCGGAGCTGGCAAGGAGAGCTTGTGAGGACGGTGCCGGCGTGGTGCTGGATGAGGAAGCGGGCCGGGAGGACTCCGATGGCGGCATAGGCGCAGAGGGCGCGGACCCAGCCCCGAAGAACGCGGGGCCGCTGGGTCCGGCAACGCTCGCGCCCGAGGAGCCAGGGGAGCGGGGGCGCAGGCGCTTCGGTGGCGGCGAGCCAGAGGAGCGGCAGTGGAGAGGGGCGGTGCAGAAACACGCGACGTGGCCGAAGAAGCGGCATCGCCTGCAGCAGATATCGCGGCGACACTCAACCGGGGGTGCCACGGCCGGGCGAGGCAGCGCGGACACTCTTCGACCCGACGGGAGGGCGCGTCCGGGCCACGGCGACGGCGCCGAGGACGGGGAGGCGAACGACGCTCCTCACGGCGCGCCTGGTGGCTGCGGACGGTGGTCCAGGCGGCGCCATCCGCGTCAGGGGCCGGCTCCGCCACCGGGGAGACGCGGTGAATCTCGGAGCGAGGGCCGGGCCTGGGGACGGCAGCGGGGGACGGAGAGGCGACCACCAGGGCGTAGGAGGTGGCAGGCCGAGAAGGGCTGGGCGAAGGAGAAGGGCTACGGTCCCTCCAGCGGACCTCGCGGGTCCGTCCACGGCCTGAGGGAGGGGGGACGGCGAGGCCATGGCGGCGGGCGCTAGGGGCGCGGCGGCGCGGGCGGCGGTGGACGCCGGGGCCGGAGTGGCCACCGGCGGAGCTAGGCGCGGAGGGAGCGGAGCGGAGCTAGGAGCTTCTTTGCCGTTCATAACTACAGAGTAATATGCGTGTCAAAGCAAAAGCAAAGCTTATATACTTGGTGATGGTTATGCAGTTTTTTGTATCTATATAGTGTGTGGTCCTGTACAAAGAAAAATATCTCTCTTTTTTTTTGAACTTTTGATTGGTTGGGCTTAGATAGTAGCACTTCCTGTCTGTTAGGCGTTGATCGGGGTGAGTATTGGAACTGACTGGAACTTAAATCAGAACAATTAACTTCGTTGGATGTGAATCAAACGTTTCAAGGAACAATAGACTGAAACAAAGAAAATATTCAGGCACCTGAGCTGTTTGGTCATTTGCTTTATCTTTAAAGCGAGGCCAAAGCCTGTTTCGAAAGGAGCTCTCAAACAAGAAGAGGATACTGTTCTACTCCATCCCTTACTAAATATAAGTCCTTTTACATATTTTAATATGAACTATATACGCAGCAAAATAAGTAAATCTATACTTCAAACTACGTTTATGTACATCCGTATGTAGTTCAATATTGAAATCTCTAAAAATACTTATATTTAGGAACGGAGGGAGTATAAAACAGGAGAAGAAGATACTTCTCTCTGTTAAAAAGAAACTAGCAAGTGTTTCATAACTTCGATCAGCAGCTGCACCAAAAGAGCAAGAACGATGAAGAAAAAAGTACGGATGGAAATCACAGGAAACATTACCCAAACTGCCAAACATAATCAATCGACATATATATCTCTGATTCTGATAATTCAACTGTCTGTTCAAGTTTCACAACACAGCAGGTTCCCTTCCCTTGGCATGTTTTCTTCTTAAGAACAGTATAAAGAGAAAATGAGAGAGAATTCGCAAAAAGATAGGCTAAATTTGACGATAGTTCTAGCAAAACTGAAGTTCAGATCCTGTAAACAGGACGGAAATAGTCTGCCAAAATGGAAATCTGACGAAATTCCTATTGCGGTAGCTTCCATCGATCTCTTTTCTCCCTTGATGAGCTCAGTTCACTGCGCCTGCGCGGGTCTTGGAGCTCCCGAGCCCGAGGGTGAGCTCCAGCTCAGGCTCATCCGAGGCGCACACCTCGTGGATGCGCTCCCCCTCCCACGCATTCACCGACACCGGCCTACCGCCGCTCCCGAACTCGAAGTCATCCTCCGCGCGGGCCCCCATTTGGACATCGCCATGGACCGCCAGCATCACCGGCGAGCACGTCCCGCTCTGTGCCGGGGTGCACATCCTCGAAGAGCCCGCGGTGGCCGCTGCCATCTCCCCGAAGACCCTGAAGGAGCTCGAAGGAGCCATGAGGCTGTAGGTCGGAGAAGACGGGCCGGCCGACGATATCTGAAACCCGGAGAGCCAGGCCGGGTCTGGACCAACCCCGTGGCTGCCGCCGCGGGGGCTCGACGGCGTGGAGTTGGGCAGAGAGGCGTAATCATCGTAGCCGCTGCCGCCGGCACCAAACCATGGCGGCTGGACCTGGGCACTCGGATACTCGCCCCATCCCGCGTTGAGGCAGGGCATGCGCCGCGGCGAGCATGACGGCGGGGTCACCGGCGCGCTGATGGAGCCACCGCTGAAGTACGAGTGGGGCGAGTATCGGGGGAACTTGGAAGAGGACGGGAACCCGGAGCCGGAGGAGAGGTTCTTGAGCCAAGGGATGAAGGAGCTGCCCTCATAGTAGCTGCCGCTGCCGCCGCCGCCGCCGAGGGTGGTATGCGAGGAGGTGCCGGAGGTCGGGAAGGAGGCCCGCGGGCTCACCTGGTGCGACGAGCACGGGCTTGGGGAGCCCGACCGGACCATCGGGTTGGCACCTTCTGCTGCTAGAGGCTTGGAACCCTGAAAAATGAATAAGTATGAGTGTATGACAATTGTGTGTGTATTTTTATTTTTACATCTCATTTGTGTGGGATTACAATTGTGTTACCGAAAGACAAATGCATATTTACCGGGACAAGATAATCGACTCGGGAAGTCGAGATTAGATGCAAATACAAGCCTAGTCTATATTATTACCTGCATAGTGTGTACAGTGTACTTCTTCCGTACCAGTTGATTTCTGATGACGGAAGGAGAACAATATTGACACGTGCCAAGGAAGATTCATTTAACACCTTTATAGTACAGGTGTCGCAATGCCAAATGCTGGCCGTGACACACTTTCATAAAGGCTGATTTGCACAAAAAAGGGAAAAAGGAAAGAGCATGCTCGTCTCTAGAATGTCATTTTTGTATTGCAAAGCGGTCTTCTGAAATCAAAGCCCTGCCTTCTTTGACAGTCTTAGCTCCTTTGACGAAAATATTCGATCATGCACTGCACCTGCATATGACCGCGCCACTAACTTTTGTCCCCATTATTTGTTCTTTACCCGCCTTTTTCTCTCGCATGAACTCTTCCATCCAAGCACGGCTACTAAAATTTTCAACTACTTCCTCTATAAAAAATATAAGAGTCTAGGGGGGGTACTTGCTAAAGCATGGCTTGCTTTGCAAGATTGTGGCAAATGTTTGGACGGTGAACAGATTCTATGCATAGCAGAGATGCTAACTGAAAAAAGGAAAGGAGCTAGGGGCTTTGGTACATTGCATCCTTACTTGCCTAAAAAGACACGAGAAAGAAACGAAACAGAGACCAAGAAGAATAGCAAAAGACCCCCCTCATTCCCTCAAGTAATAAACTGAAATCAAGAAGAATAACACAAGAGACACCC
>NC_057811.1:448520067-448522802 GCF_018294505.1 Triticum aestivum | reverse complement strand
TATTCTCTCAAGTAAGAGCAAATCTCCTCGCATTTTTTGGAAAAAAAGTTACAAATCACGGGAAAAATGATTTAGCGGCGAGTTCTCTCCGCAGCTATAGCAGCCGTATAGCGGGCAATCGCGGCTATAGCGGAAACTTTTCCGGTCAGGAGAGAGGATTTCTTTAGATTATTGCTGAACTTTGGACCGTTCAACGGGATATTCGGAGCATTTCGCGACTGTGGCCATAGTATTGTGCGGAGGCTCCCAACAACTATAGCGGGCTACAGCAGAAACTTTTCCGGTCAGGAGAGAGGATTTCTGTAGGTTATTGCTAAACTTTGGATCGTTCAGCGGGATATTCGGAGCATTTCGCGGCTGTGGCCATAGCATTGCGCGGAGGCTCCCAACAACTATTGCGAGGCTATAGCGGCAATTTCGTGGAAGATTTAACTTCATGAAGAAAAAACCACAGAACTTTACAGACCTCCTCACTTAATAATGGGAAAGAAGCAATACGCATTGCTGCAATCCTATCTATAGCTTTTGCTTGGAAACAGGCACACAAACACACTCTTTACGTAATGATGTGCGTGTGGTTCCCCTTTGCCTTGTCCCGCATGCGCATCGGCATCTCATTCGACATCATCCGCACCATGCAGGAACCATTGAAGGGAGAATTTCAACAAGAAAGGAAAATCAAAGCAAACCATAGCAAAACCCAGAGAGGAGTGGAAATCTACGGCTCAATCCATCCACCCTAAAAAGAAAGGAATCACTTGATCCGGAAGGAATTAATCGCCGAACCGAAAAAAGAAAGAGCTCAACCAAACGAGACGGGATCAGATCGTTCCACAGCTCGGCAAGAATTAATGTTCGTACGTGCGTGCGTACAGCGGCGCGCACGAACGCATGCATGAAGCAAAACAGCACCGAGACGGAGGAGAGGAAGGAGAAGGAGTTTGCAGTTGCAGGGAGGGAGGGAGGGACGGACCTTGCGGTAGGTGGCGCCGTCGGGCTCGACGGTCCAGCCGGCCTCGTCGCAGAGCGCCTTGAGCACCTCGTTGTTGTCGCAGTGCTTGGGGAGCGCGTAGCCGCCGCGGGCGCGCAGCCCGTGGAAGATGTTGGCGGCCACCGCGCGCCGGCGCCGCTCGCGCCGCCGGTTGTTCTCCCGCTCCCTCCACGTCGGCACCCTCGACGCCATCCCCCTCTCCTCTCTCTCTTCCCGTCAAGAGTCCAGAGCAGGAGCTCGCAGGGTGGTGGACTGGAGGAGGACGCGCCCGCCTCTCCGCTTAAAAAGCGGCACTGCGAACGCCCCGGGTGGCGATTTTACCTCGCTGCCCTCGAAGGCCGTCCCGCGTCCAGCAGAGGGATGAAGGGCAGGGCTGGTATCTTGCGCGGTAGTAATTGGCCGAGTTAAAGCGATCCGCGTATGGAAGGCGCTCATGGCCGATCGCCCGGGCGCGTGCGGTGCAGCCGGGAGGAGGGATGGTGGGACCCACGTATCAGTGGGAGTGACCAGTGGTCAGATCGCGTAGAAGATTTATTTTGCTAATGGGCCGGCCATCTGTCTCGCTGTAATGCGCTCGGATCCTGTGCTTCGCTCTGGTTTTGTGAAGATGTTAGATTCTTCATTCAAATTGGTTTTGTGAAGCTTCCAGGGGATTTTCATCACTTTTTTATCTTTGATTTTTTATATTTTTATTTATTTTCTTGAAAATTTCATCAATAATTTTAAAATTTACGTTTTTTATAAAATAGTAACCAACTTCTAAACCCATGATTTTTTCAATTTCGTGAAATTTTCCAAGTTCATGAACTATTTTTAAATATATGAATATGTTTAAAATTAGTGAACCTTTTCAAATTCATGTACTTTTTTGAATTTGCGATTGTTTGTGAATTCACAAACAATTTCGGAATTCATTAAATTTGTAAAATTCGTGAATATTTCTTGAAATCATGAACTTTTTTTATCAAATTCATGAACTTCTTTCAATCAACAATTTGTTTTGAAATCGACTAGCTTTTATTGAATTTGTAAATTCTTCAAATTCATGATATTTTTACAAATTTCATGAAATTTTTTAAATGCCACGAATAATTTTCAAAATGATGAAACTTTTCCAAAAAAATGATCATTTTTTTTGCCATGTTTTCAAAGACAAAATAATGTCATGTTTTAATAGAAAAATGCCATGCTACCTATAATAAAAATGCACAAGGCAAGTTTAGAATAAGTTCCCTCTGAAAAATAGTGATTTTTGTTCTTTCAAAAATGAAAAAATGAGAATTTTCGTTTTTTAATGAAAAAACAAAATTTAAAGAACTTGTAAAGTATATTTAGCAACTTTTACTACATTGTTCACATCCTCTGTGCCACTTGATGGTACTTCTTGTGGTGGAGAATAAAAATATGACGTTCGCCAGGGAGTTGGGCACAACGAACTAATAGAAAATCCTGACGTGGCATCATCCTTGCGCCGCGATCAACGCTAGATGATCGAATGGCATCCGGTGCGTCCGCTGGTCAAAAAACTGACGTTCCCTGAATAGCATTTTCGTAAATTTCAAAGATGGGCACATATAAAGCTTACATCTAATTTAGTATTTGTTGTTCAGTTGAGGTAAGATTTAATTTTACAGCGTGCATCCACGATGTCATGTTGTTGTAGAATTCGGATGTAGGCGTAATTGATATCCTCTTAATCAATAATGCTAAATATACAAAGAGTTACACGCTGACTAGGATTTCA
>NC_057811.1:448485467-448519782 GCF_018294505.1 Triticum aestivum | reverse complement strand
ATGTAAACGCAAAGTGCTTATTACCGGTTCCAGTATGTACCTGTGGTTCTCTCACTAATAGCATGCTGCCAGGTCAAAAGGTGTACATTTGTATTCCCCTCTTTTCTCTATCTAAGTCACCATATTTCATCAAACCTGACCCACCATGCACATGCAAAGGACGCATGGATGGTCCTGCTTCTCTCTTTTTACTGCTCAGGGTAAAGACTATGACATGCATGTCTCTGACATTATCTCTCCTATCTCCGTCTCTAAATCCATCACTTTTAATTCCCTTTTCACTATTTATATTGTTCATATCTTCAAAAAAATAATTGTTTTTGAAACTTTGTATAATTTGAACTCCTTGAGCCAACACCTTTAGAACAAGATCAATCTTGAATACATTCAAGCAAGTCTAAATTTGAACGTTTCAAATGAGTGAAATCAGCTTTCTGAAAATAGTGAAATATGTTCTTTGAATTGGGTGAAACCAATTTTTTTAAATGAGTGAAATAAGTTTTTTATACACATGACACATTTTTTGGTGTGAAAATATGTGAAACTTGTTATTTCAGAATTTTGAAACTAGTCATGTAAAACATGTGAAACTAATTATTTAAAACCTTTTTATAAAATGAGAGAATCTGTTTTTCATACACATGACACATTTTTTGGTATGAAATATGTCAAAAAATTTATTTCAAAATTTTGAAATTAGTCATGTAAAACATGTGAAACTAATTATTTGAAACTGTTTTTATAAATGAGTGAAATTTGTTTTACGAAACAAGTGAAATTGTTTTTTGAATTGAGTCAAATCAATTTTTTGAAATATTTGAAATCAGTTTTTTGCTTTGAGTAAAATCAGTTTCTAAACAAGTGAACTCAGTTTTTTGCGCTGAGTGAAATCCATTTTGAACTGAAATATGATGACGAGTGAAATCTGTTTTCTCAACTTAGTGAAATTATTTTTCTGAAATGAGTGAGATCAGTTTTTTTAGATGAGTGAAATCATTTTTTTAACACAGTGAAATGAGTTTTTTTAAATGAGTCAAATCAGTCTTACGAAATTAGTGTAGCCAATTCTTTGAAACGAATGAAATATGTGTTTTCAAATATGTGAAATCGGTGTTTAAATCGAGTTAAAAAAATTCACATGAGCATAATCTGTTTTCTGAAATGAGTGAAATTGTTTTTGTAAATGAGCGAAATATGTGTTTCGGAATAAGTGAGATGAGTGTTTCCAAACGAGTAATTTAGTTTTTTGAAGTGAGTGAAATCACCTTTTAGAAATGAGCGAAACCAGTTATTTGAAATGACTTAAATATGTGTTTTGATACGAGTGAAATCAGTGTTTAAAAATGAATAAAATTATTTTCCAAATTGAGTTAAATCTATTTTAGAATGAGTTAAATCTGTATTATTGAATGACTCAAATTTGTTTTCTTAATTGTGAAATCAGTTTTTTAAACAAAGTGAAACGAGTTTTTTGAAATGAGTTAAATCCATTTTTTTAAATGCCAAAGCGGATGAAACGGTAAAATTCAAACTACGCTAAAATATATTGAATATTGGTCTTGTTTTAAAGATCTTGTCCTTAGGAATTCAAATATATAAAAATATATAAAAATAAAACATTTATTTAAAATATATCAATCATTTAATAGCTAACAAGAAAGTAAAATGTTAGTACTATAGGTTGAGTGGTCCGGGAGCACACGTGCATGACTAAATGAAAAGGTTGTGAGGGCATGTTCACGTATTGGTGAGGTGGTGTCAGACTAGTATAGAGATGTATTTCAGCCCACAAAAGATTTCTTAGTTTATTAGTCAAAGGATAGTGTGCATCTTGATGTTGACATGGATGACGGATGCTCCACTGATATATACCAGTTCTGGTAAATTTACTTATTCACACATGTAAACCTATGTATGTGTAGCATTACTCTTCTCTCGATACACTCTTTATCAAAGAATATGAGTATAACTAGTTATGCAATCAGTTTAGGGACACACATGCTCCACATTTTTTGTTGCCAAAAACAAACTGGAGGCTTCGCGCGTTCCTACTGAGAACGAGCCAGCAACAATTTTGAAGGAGGTATGATCAGCACAATATCGAAAATAACAGTATGTTAATTTTTTTGATACAATAACAGTATCTTAAGTAACACGCGAGTCTCGCTCTCCGCTTCTGGCATTAAAATACTTCGGAGCCCACGAGCTACCACTAGTAGAAAAAGAGGCTTCCATACGCCCCCATTAGTCCCCAAAATAATCGAACCGCGACCAAAGGGGTCTTTAGTCGCGGTTCGGGAAGAGACCCGCGACCAACTATCTGGGCCCAGCGCGCGCTGGCGGACGGGAGGGCCTTTAGTCCCGGTTGGCCTGACTAAAGGTCCTCAGGCTGGCCCGAAGGCCTTTAGTCGCGGTTGGCCAGGCCAAGACTAAAGGTTAGACCTTTAGTCGCGGTTGGTCTGGCCAACCGCGACTAATGGCCCGAACCTTTAGTCGCGATTGGCCAGACCAACCGGGACTAAAGGTCTAACCTTTAGTCCCGGTTGGTCTGGCCAACCGCGACTAAAGGGATTTGAGGCCTCATTTTCAAACTCTACCCCCCCGGTGGATCGCCTTTTCAGTTTTAGAAAAAACAAAAGAAAATGATGGAAATGTCAAAAAAATAAAATAAAATAAGTTTCCCATGTGATATGTGGTCTAGTTGTTGGGAAAATTAACAAATATGAATTTCGACTTTATTTGCAAAATCTCTCTGGAAATTCTTAAAATGGGCATAACTTTTGCATACGAACTCGGATGAAAAAGTTTTTTATATGAAAAATCATCTACTCGAAAAGTTACATCCGAATTTAACTGGGGGAACCCCGTTAAACATTTTCAAAATCCTCAAAAACCTAACAGAAAAAAAGATACGGGGCTTTTAAGATCTGGAGAGGCAAAAAAATTCAAAAAATTTCAAATTGTGGTCAAACTGTGGTCAAACAATGGTCAAACTAATTATTCTAGAATATTAGTGTTACTAAATAATTATTTCATTTTTTAAAATTTTGGTCAAATCTGGTCAAACTGTGGTCAAACAATGGTCAAACCAATTATTCCAGAAATATTAGTGTTACTAAATAATTATTGTTTTTTAAAACAATAGTTTCAAACTCAAACAGTGAAATGTGTCACTTCATGCTCAAGCTAAATTCCTGAGGGTTAATAGAATTGACATCCTACTATTGTCAGGAAAACAACAAGTGCAGACTTGGAAACGAGGGAGAATAGAACCCGGAAGTTAAGCGTGCTCAGGCTGGAGTAGTGAGAGGATGGGTGACCGTCCGGGAAGTTAGATGATTTGGAATGATGAGGGGTGATTAGAGATTAGAGGATAAATTGAGCAGTGATGAGGGGTGGTGATTAGAGATTAGAGGTTAAAATAATTCAGAAATTTGAAAATAAAAAAAATTAAAAAATTTCGCAAAAAAACCAGGTTTAAACCTGCGGAGGAGGCCTTTAGTCCCGGTCAGCCACAAGAACCGGGACTAAAGCCTTTAGTCGCGGTTCGTAAGAGGCGCGACTAAAGGGGGGGTCTTTAGTCGCGCATATTTAGTCCCGGTTGCACAGCCGGGACTAAAGGCCTTTGCGAACCGGGACTAAAGGCCTTTTTTCTACCAGTGTACCTCGTGCAGAGATCAAAAACATTCATAATCCGGAAATGATTTGGATCGGCAACCACTCCCCCCGCGCGCTGCTGCGGTGGCCGGAGCAGCCGCGGTGCCTACTTATTCGTGCTCCCCGTCCCTGCTACTGCCACACCTCAACCCGCTGACCGCGTACATCTCTTGCAGCGACAATGGAGCTCAGTCTCAGACCCCTCGCTGCCATGTACATCCTGCTCGCCACCGTCGTCGCCGCACCGGCGGCGGCCACGGAGGTGGAGGTGGAGATCGAGACGACGGATGCCCAGTCCTCCTACATCGTGCACGTCGCGGCCGGGCACGCGCCACTGCTGCCGCGCCGCGGCCTGCTGACCACCCGGGCGTACAGCTCGTTCCTGCGCGACCACATCCCCGTCGAGCTCTCCACCCCGGCGCCGCGGGTGCTCTACTCCTACTCGCACGCCGCCACGGGCTTCGCTGCGCGCCTCACGGGGCGCCAGGCCGCGCGCCTCGCGTCCTCGGGCTCCGTGCTCGCCGTCGTGCCCGACGTGATGCAGGAGCTGCACACTGTTAAACATCATTGTATGCCACTGTGTGTTATAAACCGTGCTGGTTAGATATGTGGTGTGTGTGTTGTAGTTAGGCTAGGTTAGGTTGTTGTGATTAGATTTTGGTAGTTAGCTTGGAGATCAATCCACACCTAACCTAACCCTAACCTCCTTGTAATCTTGGCGCCGCATCTCTGGCCTTTATAAACACGCAATGCGCCCCTGCCCCGGCATGCGCTTCCAGCCTCTCTTTTCACATGGTATACAGAGCCTAGTTCTTCCACACATCTAGATCATGTCATCTTCCTCCTCCTCCCACGCCATGGCCATGCCCTTGCTCGCCTCCCTCGGCCACACCATCACGGAGAAGCTCACCCGTGACAACTTCCTGGTGTGGAAGGTCCAAGTCCTTCCGCACGTCAGGGCCGCGGCGATGATGGGCTACCTTGACGGCTCGATCAAGGAGCCCGCTGCTGTCATCGTCACCGAGAAGGAGATCAACGGGAAAAAGGAGATCACCGAGATGCCCAATCCAGAGCATGCAATCCGGGTTACTCAAGATCAACAGGTCCTCACTTTTTTGCTCGCATCTCTGTCCCGTGAAGTTCTGATGCAGGTGTCCAATCACAGCACGGCCGCGGGCGTCTGGCAAGCCCTGGTCGAGAGTTTCTCCGCACAGTCCCGAGCACGCCAAATTCAGCTTCGCTCGGCGATCGGCAACGCCCGCAAGGGCGACCTCTCCACTTCTGCTTACTTCATGAAGATGAAGGGGTTAGCAGATGAACTTGCTGCTGCGGGGAAGCCCCTCGAGGAGGATGATATCGTCTCGCACATCCTCGAGGGCCTCATGCATGAGCCCGACTATAACGGGTTCGTCACCTCCATCTCCACGCGCGCTGCCACCGATCGGCCGATCGGTCTCAGCGAACTCTTCTCGCTGCTGCTCTCTGCGGAGGCCCGGATCACCGCCCAGCACGCCGCCTTCTCCGCTCATCACTCCGCCAACCTCGCTGCGAAAGGTGGTCGTGATGGCTACGGCGGCGGACGCGGTGGTCAAGGTGGTGGACGCGGTGGCTACGGCGGGGGCAACTACCCCAACAACTCAGGCAATGGTGGTGGCGGCGGTGCGCCGCGCCAGCAGAATGGTGACCGCGGTGACCATGGTGACCTCGAGCGCTGTCAAATCTGCAAGGAGGAAGGCCATGGTGCGTGGCGCTGCAAGAAGCGGTTCGATAAAGGCTTCAACAACAATGTACGCAACCCTGCAGGCAGCGGTGGTGGCGGACGCGGCAGTGGTGGGCGCGGTGGCGGCGGCGGGAGTGGTGGCAACCCACGCTCCGCCAACTCTGCCCACTCCTACAGCGTGGATACCAACTGGTATCTCGACACTGGCGCCACAGATCACGTTACCGGCGAATTGGAGAAGCTAGCCATCCGTGATCGCTACACAGGCACCGACCAAATTCACACGGCAAGTGGGCAAGGTATGGACATAGCGCATATTGGTCATTCAGTACTATCTACTCCCTCTGGTTCCTTACATCTCAACAACATTCTTCATGCTCCTAGTGCCGACCAAAGTCTCCTTTCTGCCTATAATCTTATGCGAGATAATGATGTGTTCATTGAACTTCATCCTGAATTCTTTCTTGTTAAGGATCAGGCTACCCGGAGAACAATTCTGCAAAACAAGAGTAGATGGGGCTTGTTCCCCGTGACCGGACGGCAAAGTGCACCTCCACGCCAAGTTCTTGCTGCCATCAAGCCTTCCACATCTCGGTGGCACAAGCGCCTAGGGCACCCTGCCCTTCCGGTAGTTCAAAAGATTCTACGTGATTTCAATCTTCCTGTTTCAAATAAACAAGACCACCTTCTGGTGTGTGATGCATGTCAGATGGCCAAGAGCCATCAGTTACCTTATTCTCGTTCAACTAGTGAATCCACAACTCCTTTAGAGCTGATTTTTTCAGATGTTTGGGGTCCTGGACCCGTCTCTGTAGGAAGACAGAAATACTATGTCAGTTTTATTGATGATTTTAGCAAGTTTAGCTGGATATATTTGCTCAAAAATAAATCTGATGTCTTCGAGAAATTTCGCCTTTTCCAAGCTCATGTTGAACGTCTCTTTGATCGTAAAATCATTGCCATGCAAACCGATTGGGGTGGGGAGTACCAACGGTTGAGCTCATTTTTTGAACGCATTGGCATCACACACCATGTTTCTTGTCCGCATGCTCATCAGCAGAACGGCTCCGCAGAGAGAAAACATAGGCACATCGTGGAAGTTGGTCTCTCTTTACTTGCTCATGCATTCATGCCCCTTAAGTTTTGGGACGAAGCGTTTCTCACCGCGGTCTATCTTATTAACCGTATCCCCAATAGAGTTATCAAGAACCAAACACCTCTAGAACGACTCTTTGGCACCAAGCCCAACTACTCCTTTCTCCGCATTTTTGGGTGTGCCGTCTGGCCAAACTTGTGCCCTTTTAACAAGCACAAGCTTGAATTTAGGTCCAAGCAATGCGCCTTCTTAGGGTACAGTACCCTTCATAAAGGCTACAAATGTCTTGATATCTCTTCTGGTCGTGTGTACGTGTCCCGTGATGTCATTTTTGATGAGCAAATTTTTCCCTTCGCAAGCCTTCACTCAGATGCCGGTGCTCAACTTCGCAAAGAGTTGCTTCTCCTGCCCTCTCACCTCTTGCCGTCTCCTGTTTTCGCTCAAGGGGGAGCTGATTTTACTGCTGATAATATGTCCTTGTCCAATGCTAATGACCCAGCTGAAAGTGTGCAGGAAACAGGGCAGCCAAACATTGAAGACTTTGGTGAAAATTCTTATGATTTTATGCAACAAACTGAGGATTCTCATGCAGCCACAGAAGATCCGGTGGCCTCGGGATCAGCGGCTGCAGCCGCGCCAGGCGAATCGGCCGCAGGATCCGCGTCCGCAGCGGCGCCAGGCGAATCCTCGCCGGGATCCGCGCCAGCAAACAGGCGGCCAGGCGGGCGCCTTGTCCCGCTCTCTTCTGGTGGGCCAGCCAGGCGCACTCCCGCGCTGTCCCCGGCCTAGGAGGGCGTGCGGTCTCCTGGTGGGTTGGCCAACCCGGCCGGGCGCGGCCCACCTGGCCCCCACGAGGCGGGGCGCACGGACTCTGGCGTGGCGCGATCTTCCTCGAGGGATGTGGCCCCTCCGGAACTGCCAAGTGGCAGTTCGTCATCGGCTGCCGCACCGGATCAGCCTGGGTCGCCGCAAGAGGGAGATTCGGGATTTTCTGCGTCTGACTCCGCGGTCACCTCCACGCAAAATCGTCTACAACTTCAGCACGCTCAACCAGCTCCGCCGCCTCCTGCCCGATCACATACTCGGTCACAAAGTGGTATTGCCAAGCCCAAGGTATATAAAGATGGTTGTGTTCGTTGGGGCTCTTTTTGTGCCACAGGTGAACCCAAGAGTCTGCATGATGCTCTTGCTGACTCCAAGTGGAAGCAGGCTATGGACGAAGAATTTTCAGCTCTCATAGCAAACAAGACATGGCACTTGGTTCCACCGGTCAGAGGGAGAAATGTGATTGATTGCAAGTGGGTGTACAAGGTAAAACGCAAGTCTGATGGCACGATTGACAGGTACAAGGCACGTCTTGTGGCAAAAGGCTTTAAGCAAAGATACGGAATTGATTACGAGGATACCTTTAGCCCTGTGGTAAAAGCTGCTACTATTAGATTGATTCTTTCAGTTGCAATATCTAGAAACTGGTGCATGCGACAACTAGATGTAAAGAACGCGTTTTTGCACGGTGTTCTGGAAGCCTCCTGGGTATGAGAATTCAGCTTTACCACGACATGTCTGCAAGCTTGATAAAATAATCTATGGTTTGAAACAAGCACCCAGAGCCTGGTATTATCGTCTGTACTCCAAGTTACAGTCTCTTGGTTTTGCTGCTTCCAAGGGAGATACCTCGTTGTTTTTTTATCATCGGCATGGAGTGACCATTTTTATGCTTATTTATGTTGATGATATTATTGTCACCAGCTCCTCCACTAGAGCAGTTGATGCCCTTCTTCAGGATCTGCGCATGGATTTTGCTCTCAAGGATTTGGGTAATCTTCATTTTTTTCTTGGAATCGAGGTGAAGCATGTGGCTCGTGGAATCATTCTGTCCCAAGAAAAATATGTACAAGATATCCTTGAGCGAGTAGGCATGAAAGGTTGCAAACCCTCTCCAACCCCTTTGTCCACTTCAGAGAAGTTGTCTCTTCATGATGGAGAGGCACTTGGAGCCGAGGACTCCACCAGGTACAGAAGTGTGGTAGGAGCTTTGCAGTATTTGACTTTAACCAGGCCAGATATATGTTTTTCAGTCAACAAAGTCTGCCAGTTTCTCCATGCACCTACTAGTACTCATTGGACAGCAGTAAAAAGAATTCTTCGGTATCTCCAGGTAACCAAGAGTCATGGTCTCAAACTTGCCAAGTGAGACTCTATACTTGTTAGTGCTTTTTCAGATGCAGACTGGGCAGGTTGTCCCGATGATCGGCGGTCCACTGGAGGTTTTGCAGTGTTCTTTGGTGGCAATCTGGTTTCTTGGAGTGCACGTAAGCAAGCCACCGTGTCCAGGTCAAGCACAGAAGCTGAGTACAAGGCCTTAGCGAATGCCACTGCTGAGATTATTTGGGTTCAAAATATGCTGACAGAATTGGGTATTCGTCATTTGCCTGCAGCCTCACTGTGGTGTGACAATCTTGGAGCTACTTATCTCTCTGCCAATCCTATCTTTCATGCTAGAACAAAGCACATTGAGATTGATTATCATTTTGTTCGTGAAAGAGTTGCTAACAAGCTTTTGAATATTTGGTTTGTTCCTACTGGTGATCAAGTAGCAGATGGCTTTACTAAACCATTATCGCTACGGCAGCTGGAGGTCTTTCGACGCAATCTCAACTCAGATAGTTGTGATTGAGGGGGAGTGTTAAACATCATTGTATGCCACGGTGTGTTATAAAACGTGCTGGTTAGATATGTGGCGTGTGTGTTGTAGTTAGGCTGGGTTAGGTTGTTGTGATTAGATCTTAGTAGTTAGCTTGGAGATCAATCCACACCTAACCTAACCCTAACCTCCTTGTAATCTTGGCGCCGCATCTCTGGCCTTTATAAACACGCAATGCGCCCTTGCCCCGGCATGCGCTTCCAACCTCTCTTTTCACACACACCACCCTCACGCCGTCTTTCCTCGGCCTTTCCCCGTCCTCCGGGCTCCTCCCAGCGTCCAACGGCGCCACGGACGTCGTCATCGGGGTCATCGACACCGGCGTGTACCCGGAAGACCGCGCATCCTTCGCCGCCGACCCGTCGCTCCCGCCGCCGCCCAGCAAGTTCCGTGGCGGGTGCGTCTCGGGACCGTCATTCAACGGCTCCGCACTGTGCAACAACAAACTCGTCGGCGCCAAGTTCTTCCATAGCGGGCTGGAGGCTGCACGCGGCCGAGCGCTCTCCGAGGACTTGGAGTCACCGCTAGACACCAACGGCCATGGCATCCACACCGCCTCCACGGCCGCCGGCTCTGCTGTTGCAGACGCCGCCTTCTTCGACTACGCCAGAGGAAATGCCGTCGGCATGGCCCCGGGCGCGCGCATTGCCGTCTACAAGGCGTGTTGGGAGGAAGGGTGCGCGAGCTCTGACATCCTCGCCGCCTTTGATGAGGCCATCGCGGACGGTGTCGACGTTATCTCTGTCTCCCTCGGCGCCGTAGGCAATGCCCCGGAATTTTATGACGACACGACCGCCGTGGGCGCGTTCCGCGCGGTCAGCAGGGGCATCGTCGTCTCCGCCTCCGCGGGAAACTCTGGTCCCGGAGATTCTACCGCATGCAACATAGCGCCATGGTTCTTGACGGTCGGCGCGTCCACACTCAACCGCCAATTCCCGGCCGACGTCGTCCTCGGCAACGGCGAGACCTTCACGGGCACTTCCCTCTACGCCGGCGAGCCGCTCGCTGCGAGCAAGATACCATTGGTCTACGGAGGAGACGTGGGCTCAAATGTGTGCGAAGAAGGGAAGCTCAACGCCACCATGGTAGCCGGGAAGATCGTCTTGTGCGATCCCGGCGTGAACGCCCGTGCAGCGAAACCATACGCTGTCAAGCTCGCAGGTGGCGCCGGAGCAATCCTCGCTAGCGCCGAAGCATACGGCGAGCAAGCCATCAGCAGCCCCCATATCCACCCCGCCACGGCCATCCCATTTGCCGCCGCCGAAAAGATCAGGAAGTACATAAGCATGCAAAAATCCCCTACCGCTACAATCGTGTTCCGCGGCACCGTTGTCGGCCCGACGCCCCCATCCCTAGAATGGCGGCCTTCTCGAGCCGCGGCCCGAACTTCCGCGCGCCGGAGATCTTCAAGCCGGACGTGACCGCGCCGGGCGTGGACATCCTCCCGCTTGGAGAGGCGCCAACTCACCCACGGAGCTCAACGGCTACATGAGACGGGTGCAGTACAACATCATATCGGCACGTCCATGTCATGCCCGCACGTGAGCGGCATCGCCGCGCTGCTCCGGCAGAAGAGGCCGGAGTGGAGCCCCGCCACGATCAAGTCCGCCCTGATGACCACCGCGTACAACGTGGACAACGTCGGCGCCGTCATCGGTGACATGTCCATCGGCGACGCGTCCACGCCGTTCGCGCGCGGGGCCGGACACATCCACCCCAACCGCGCCGTCAACCCGGGGCTCGTGTACGACGCCGGCGCAGAGGAGTACATCACCTTCTTGTGCGCGCTGGGCTACACGGCCGAGCAGATCGCCGTCTTCGACTCCTCTACCAACTGCTCGACCCACGCGGGATCCTCGGTGGGCGACCACAACTATCCGGCCTTCTCGGTGGTGTTCACCACGAACAAACTGGCGGTCGTCAGGCAGCGCCGCGTCGTGCGCAACGTCGGCGGCGCTGCCAGGGCTACGTACAGGGCCAAGGTGACTGCCCCGGACGGCGTGCGCGTCACAGTGATCCCCCGGACACTGCGGTTCACCGCGACGCAGAAGACGCGGGAGTACGTGGTCACCTTTGCACAGCGAATCTTCGGGAGCGTCACGAAGAATCATACATTTGGGTCGATCGAGTGGAGCGACCGCAAGCACTCGGTGATGAGCCCCATCGCCATCACCTGGCCAACGAGCCAGGTTGCGGACATGTGAATGTGATTGGTGTCGGGCAGGTACTACATAGTGCATATGTTTCTCACGTACTTATGTATCTATGGAAATTAACTTTTGCTCCAACCATTACGAGCTTCAACCATTCACAATGCTGCTTCTTTCGGCCGACTTACTAATGCCAATGTGTCACTCATTGTTTCTGACGAATTCTTTTATTTACAGATAGTTTTCTCCATCAGATTCAGGTCATGCTTCTTTGTTTCTCGTACAGACCCCCATGACGCTCCAATAGCATCCTGTCTGCCCTGAGCCTAGCACCTATCTTTGGATGTCTTATTGGTGACGAGGAGCTAGCTCGGCGTAAGCTATGGAGCTCATCCATGATCAGCCCTTCAACATGCTTGCACTGTCTTCTACGTACGAGGAAATGATAGTGTTATTGTAATAGCTGTATTTTGCTTATTATTTCTGTGCGAGAGGGTCAAAATTGTAGGTCATATCAAATGAGTTTGTTTCAATTCTGTATTTCTTGTTGTGTTTCCGCATGATTGTTTTCCCTCATATCCAGCTCAAATACGGCGGATATGGGGCACCCGGGCACGTCCGCCACATCGGACCCGGCCCAAACTGGCCCACCCGACCCCACATATATTTCTCCCCATCCGCTCGCCGGACCAAACCCTAGCCACTCCCCTTCGCCACCCAAGCTCACCTCCGGCCGTCTCTGCCATGGCTGGCAGCGGATCCGAGTCCTTCACGTCCAGATATGTCGACCCCGAGCTCATCCCACGCGGCCCCGAGGAGGAGATGTCCGTCCGGCTTGCGCTCCGCCACTCCCGGGAGGAGGCCCGTGCACGGCAGCGCGTGGACTTCTTCCGCCGGGAATCCATTGCGTCCGCCAAAATGGCGCTTGGATCCGGGGCTAGGTGTGTCGTCGCTTCCTCACCAGAGGCAGTGCGGTCCATCTGGCGTCCGAACGCGGTGGCGGACGCGCAACCCCTCCGTTGGCACGCCGAGCACAGCGATGCACCATGGGCGTCGTCCGACGAAAACATGGCTCGGCGTGCCCGCCTTGCGAGACAGCGGGCGCAGGAGGCGGTGGCGGACGTCAGCGAGGCGGAGTCGTATTCTTCGGCGCCCTGTATGGTGCGGCAGTCCGGGCGTCGCAACCGCGTCGTGGTGGATGTCGTCGGCTCGTCTCAGAACGGATCCATCATCGATCTGACGTCCACTGGCATTGTTCGGGTTCCGGGCTCCGACGAGGAAGAGTAGGGCATTGGAGATGGCGGCGCCTTGAGTCCTGTGAGCCGGCTCGTGTTCCATGCCCTACTCTACCTTGCCGGTGACCGGACCAACAATCTGGGGAGCGTAGCCGGCTGCTGAACATGGGCACGGTGTAGCTGGGCGAGCTTCGTTTAAAGATTATTGCGTTGCATGTAATAATATGGATTTGAGGTTTCTAATTTGAGGTATCCGGATATGGAATGCATTATTTGAGGCGTGACCCGTCAGTGTCTGTGGACGCGCCCGTGGACATTTGAGAGGTTTGTCAAGTCCAGCTGTAGATGCTCTTAGTATACCAAGAAGAAGGTAATTAATGAACGACATGCTGGCGTCGGTAACAGATCAAACGGCCAGCGTGTGCTTTTAATCATACGGCCATGTACTAGTCTGATTGATAGCAAGGCAAACATCACTAGTCTGATGCCTAGTGGCTCTATTGATTCGATTAAATCTTGATTTTCAATTGAGAGAAATACTGATGTGCTACATCTACTGCAAAAAATAGTGTGCTATATCGTCATTAATAGCACACTATAGTGTGTCTGAATCACTAAATAAATCAGTGTATAATGTCTTACTAATAGTATGATATAGTATGCTAATAGCATATTTTAAGACCCGCACTATTTTGATATAGTGTGCCATTTCTTTTTCATTGGCTACACCATGTTTTTTCTTCGGAGAAATCCAACAACTCATGCGGGTTTCACCGGTGTTCTGCAAGGAAATTGTCGTCCCTGATCGCCCTGTTTTTCTCTTATCCAGTTTTCTTTTTCTGGATTGAACTTAATGAGAAAATGTTCAATTATTCAACATGCGCGGCCCAGTATAATTTTCTCGATACCAGTATATTACTTTTATAAAAATATAGTATTAGCTTAACTAGTTATGCAATCAGTTCAAGGACACACATGCTCCATATTTTTCATGCCAAAATCAAAATGGAGGCTCCGTGTCCTACAGCAATTTTGAAAGAGAATGATCAGCACAATATCGAAAATAAGGATATCTTAAAGTAGCACGCGAGTCTCGCTATCGGCTTCTTGCAATAAAATACTCGTAGCTCTCTTCGCAGCAGAATGATCAGCACGAGCTACCTCGTGCGGAGATTGAAACCTTTCGAATCCCGTCAATGATTTGGATCGGCAACTACTCCACTCCCTCCGCGTGCTGCCGCGGTGCCCGCCTACTTATTCGTCTTCCCCGTCCCTGCTGCTACCACACAGCTTCCGCTGACTGCGTACATCTCTTGCAGCAACGATGGAGCTCAGTCTCACACCACTCGCGGCTCTGTGCGTCCTGCTCGCCTTCGTCGTCGTAGCCGCTCCGGTGGCGGCAACGGAGGTAGAGGTGGAGATCAGGACGGCGGAGGTACAGTCTTCCTACATCGTGCACGTCGCGGCCGGGCACGCGCCACGGCTGCCGCGCCGTGGTCTGCTGACCACCCGGGCGTACGGCTCGTTCCTGCGCGAGCACATCCCCGTCGAGCTCTCCACCCCGGCGCCGAGGGTGCTCTACTCCTACTCGCACGCCGCCACCGGCTTCGCGGCGCGCCTCACGGGCCGCCAGGCCGCGCGCCTCGCGTCCTCGGTCTCCGTGCTCGCCGTCGTGCCCGACGTGATGCAGGAGCTGCACACCACCCTGACGCCGTCCTTCCTCGGCCTCTCGCCGTCCTCCGGGCTGCTCCCGGAGTCCAACGGCGCCAGCGACGTCGTCATCGGGGTCCTCGACACCGGCGTGTACCCGGAAGGCCGCGCGTCCTTCTCCGCCGACCCGTCGCTGCCGCCGTTGCCGCCCGGCAAGTTCCGCGGCGGGTGCGTCTCGGGACCATCGTTCAACGGCTCCGCGCTCTGCAACAACAAACTCGTCGGCGCCAAGTTCTTCCACAAGGGGCAGAAAGCTGCGCGCGGCAGTGCGTTCGGTGAGGACTCGGAGTCGCCGCTCGACACCAACGGCCATGGTACCCACACCTCCTCCACCGCCGGCGGCTCTGCTGTTGCCGACGCAGCCTTCTACGACTATGCCAGAGGAAAAGCCGTCGGCATGGCCCCGGGTGCGCGCATTGCCGTCTACAAAGTGTGCTGGAAAGGGTGCGCGAGCTCTGACATCCTCGCCGCGTTTGATGAAGCCATCGCGGACGGTGTCGACGTTATCTCTCTCTCCCTCGGCTCCAACGGCAAGGCCCCAGACTTTTACAGCGATACGACCGCCGTGGGCGCGTTCCGCGCCGTAAGCAAGGGCATCGTCGTCTCCGCTTCCGCGGGAAACTCGGGCCCCAGAGAGTCCACCGCTGTCAACGTCGCGCCATGGTTCTTGACGGTCGGCGCGTCCACCCTCAATCGCCAATTCCCGGCCGACGTCGTTCTCGGCAACGGCGAGACCTTCACGGGTACTTCTCTCTACGCGGGCGAGCCGCTGAGCGCGACCAAGAAACCATTGGTCCACGCAGGGGACGTGGGCTCGAAAATTTGCGAAGAAGGGAAGCTGAACTCCACCATGGTAGCCGGGAAGATCGTCTTCTGCGACCCCGGTGTGTACGCCCGGGCTGCGAAAGAACAAGCCGTAAAGCTCGCCGGTGGTGCCGGAGCAATTTTCGGTAGCCCCGAAGCATACGGCGAGCAGGCCATGACTAGCGCCTATGTCCACCCAGCCACGGCTGTCACATTTGCCGCTGCCGAGAAGATCAAGAAGTACATAAGCGCGCAGACATCGCCTACCGCGACGATTGTGTTCCATGGCACCGTGGTCGGCCCGACGCCTCCTTCCCCTAGAATGGCGTCCTTTTCGAGCCGCGGCCCCAACACCCGCGCAGTGGAGATCTTCAAGCCGGACGTGACCATGCCAGGCGTGGACATCCTCGCCGCTTGGACGGGGGCTAACTCACCCTCGGAGCTCGCCAGCGACACGAGGCGAGTGAAGTACAACATCATATCGGGCACGTCCATGTCATGCCCGCACGTGAGCGGCATCGCCGCGCTGCTCCGGCAGGCGAGACCGGAGTGGAGCCCCGCCATGATCAAGTCTGCCCTGATGACCACCGCGTACAACATGGACAACGCTGGCGCCGTCATCGGCGACATGTCCACCGGCAAAGCGTCCACGCCATTCGCACGAGGGGCCGGGCACGTCGACCCCAACCGCGCGGTCGACCCGGGATTGGTGTACGATGCCGGCACGGAGGACTACATCACCTTCCTGTGCGCGCTGGGCTACACGGACAAGCAGATCGCCGTATTCAGCTCGTCCACCAACTGCTCTACGCGCGCGGGCTCCTCCGTCGGCGACCACAACTATCCAGCATTCTCGGTGGTGTTCACCACGAACAAACTCGCTGTCGTCAGGCAGCGCCGCGTCGTGCGCAACGTCGGCGGCGATGCCAGGGCTACGTACAGGGCCAAGGTGACTGCCCCCGACGGCGTGCTCGTCACGGTGAGCCCCCGGACGCTGAGGTTCACCGCGACGCAGAAGACGCAAGAGTACGTGGTCACCTTTGCGCAACGAATCTTCGGGGGCGTCAAGGGGAATCACACGTTCGGGTCGATCGAGTGGAGCGACCGCAAGCACACGGTGACGAGCCCCATCGCCATCACCTGGCCAGCGAGCAAGGTTGCGGACATGTGAATGTGATCGGTGATCGGTGTGTGGGTGGGTACTACAGTAGTTTACCTCATTTGTTGTAAATTTCAGTTCGCGTGGGTGGACCAAGAGGCCTTGCTTTATTTAATTTCAAAGAAAGCCAAGTTCAAAAAGAAATATTCAAAGAAAGATTCGTGTATACAAGCCAATACACCTACCACACCGGTAAATAATCAACAGTTCAACACATAAAAGTTTAACTTAAAAAAAAACACATAAAAGTTATATTTTTGTCGCATAAAAGCGCCTTTTCCCTAGGAAAAAACATAGCCGACACAACCCAAATTCCTCGTCCGCTAATTCTGGCCCCTTTGCCTCCGACGGACGATTAGAGTGCAAGAAGGTGATCGAGACTTGGTTTAGTTCATTAGGTTTTGATGTTCTCATGGCTTTCATCAGAGCAGTGGAGGTGACGACGCAATGTCATAAATATCTCGGACCCAAAGCTGGTGGCGATGGGAGCACTATGGAGAAGCACGTGTCATGGTGGTGCTGGTTCCAGCGTAGCCACTGGGTGTGTTTTTTTTAGAAAAGGAGGATGACCCCGGCCTCTGCATCTGGGAGATGCATGCGGTTATTTTATTGATTATTCTCGAGGACCTTAGTACAACAATATGTCTAAATCCGTCATCTTGGCAACATCTACCGCTACTCCTATTCATATGATAAAGGGGGTGCAAGCTGGGCCAAATACCCACACCTCTCACCTAAGCCTAACATCTAAAGCCGGAGGCCCCGACCGAGCCACATACCGGGTCCGGGGCACAATCCGGTCCGACGCACTCACATGTGTCGTCGCCGCCATCTCCCACTGGTCCATGTTCAAAGCAGATTGATGTGCCAACCTTGGCAGGTTCCTCCGCCATCGACGCCACCATGACGCCAAACGCCGACCACCATCTAAGCTAGTCCATCTCCAAGCAGAAGGAGTGCTACCACAGGACGAAGACCGGCGACAACCCCAAAATGGGGTGAATGTAAATAACTATGTAATTGGTAGACTTTTATTCTTTTAATTCAATTGCAGTAGGAGGTGCTCCTACTGTTTCAGGTTCAAAAAAAAAAACGAAGACCGGCGGAGAATAGGTGAAACGCCGCACACATTGCCGCCGCCAAACACCTCACATGCACCGCAAAGTGCCCACCATTCTTCTGGAAACCCCAGGCGACGCCTTCAAGAAGGAGCGCGACGAGGGTACGACGCCGTCGCCCGTAAGGGGAACTAGAGCTTTCGCCCGAAGGAAGATCACAGTGAAATAAGGGAGAGGACCTCGACAAGGCCTCCAAGAAGGGGACCGACACCCAGCAAAGGCGCCGCCATTGTCGTGGCCTCCGCCAACGGCCAAGGTTTTCCCCCGGTCCCGCCCCCATCCCATCCACCCGGCGAAAGACCGGCCAGGGGAGCGCACGCAGCCGGAGAAGGCGTTGGACTTCATCGAAGCAGGCACGCCGGGTGACGGGGCACCCCGACCCACTGTAGTAGACGTCCACCGAGACCTCACCGCCCGCGCGGCCGAAGTCGCGGACCACCAGCACCCACGGCCGTCGCCCGCCGAAGAGGCAACGCCGTCCACACCGCCCGAGGCCGCCGCCCCGGCATCCACCCACCGCACACATCCCGTCAAAACATGAAGAACGACCCACACCGCCGCCACCAGGGAGCACCATACCACGAACACCCAAGCCGGGCAGGACGAGGCAAGGCCACGCCGGCCAGATCCGGGCGGATCCGGCGAACCCCGGCCCACCAGCCGCCAGATCGGAGTATGGCCCTGATCCTAGGGCCGAGGCGGCCGGATCTGACGGGCAGAGCCGCGTGTGGGCCGCGTGTGGGGATTAGTTTTCTGATATCCGATCTATCGAGTTGCGGGGAAGAGTCATTAACCTTAGTGGTTTTGCCTCAGTTCGCAGTGACATCGACGGTCTCATCGATAGGATCCTCCAAGTGTGTTGGCGGCGTATACATGGGATTACATCTCATCGTTCGAGCCTTCTTCTGTAGGTTGATGGTCTGTGCTTTGGATCGTTGTTGGCATCTCCTTCCAATGTCTCATGACTTCTTGAATACAGTTACAATGACTCATTGACTTTGCTGATACGGAGCAGAAGTGGCATAGAGCTAGCCTCAGTGTGCGCCGTCGGCTTGTTCAAGTCGAAGATGCGAGGAAATGTTCTTTGGTCCGTTTGTACTCTTCTTTTGCTACAGGTGTTCTTGTAAGTCTTGGACATGATTAATAGCATATGGTGGCTTCGTCCTTCTAGACTTCGCAATAAGGTACAATTGTCACAATTTGATTCAGAAAGACACCCAATAGAGTGTCTCATACAGAATATATGATATATATTAAGGAAAAACACATGCCAGCATAAAATAAGGACAATACCCGGGCATGTGCTCCTATGTACACAAGTAGACTGCCCGTGTATTGCCACGGGCCAACGAATAATTCTGTAAACAATGCTCAAGTTACCCTCCCCAAACGAAGACATTGCACGCAATGTTCAACCAAAACACAAATGCAAGTATCTTCTCTCTATTCCAACAAACGCCATGCACCCCATCTAGCCTCTCTTTTCTGTTGACTTCTCCCTAGCACTCTTTGTCCATACATCAACCATCCTCTCAATCTACTGCCCCTTATTCTTTATGTGGCTTCTATGTCATTGTTTTGTTGTCTCGCTCTACTATGTATGTTAAAAATATAGCATATACAAGGCACCTCACCTTAGTAGAAATAGTAAGAAAATGTGGTATATGAACATGAAAACATTCTTTCCACCACAAGTTCATTCACAAACTAGTAATGCTTTGTTTATCTCTGGGCTCTGCTTCCATCTCCACCTAAGATGCATATCTCCGTCACTTTATCTCACTAATACATTTTTTCCTACGGGCCATAAATATACATACAAGAATCACACTGCAAGGTTGCGTCATTGTCATTCCATCTCTTCTTTCACTTCGGCACTTTTGGTCATTGTCATTCCATCTCTTCTTTCACTTCGGCACTTTTGGTAGAACACCCGTGCATTGCCACGGGCCTTTTAAGTTTTCGGCCCTGAGAACAAGTTATGCATTTGTGCTCAAAATCAATGTATTCTCATGCTAGACCCTGTATTCTATTTCCCCTTGTCATTTCCAGGTTCAGACAAAACTCTTAACAAGAAAAGGTAGACATATCCATCTGTCGAACCAACATCACCTTGATTCAGAGGAGATCCATTGTCTCCTTAGGGACGAGTCATTTTTTTCTTCCCCGCCACAAGTGTGCTTCATTTCACTCATACTACCACTTCCGGTACTGTGTATCGACTTGCATAAACTTCAGTACTGAAATAGTAATATTCAGCTATCTTACCATACGACTTCAATAATCAGTAACAATTTCCAATCGAAGTTCCCAGTTCAAAAAGTAGAGTGGTCTACTTCATCATGCTCTCACCGGGTGGATTTCCTCTTCCATTATATAAACTTTATTTATCATGCACTCTTTCTGATGGATTTGGTTGCATAAGTCTAAAATAGCATCAGATTAAATCAAACAGCATTATACATAACAAGCTGCAGCTCTACAGAATCTGCTTACCTCTATAGGTGCATGATATCCCGGATGTCATACTGGCCACCCTTAGATGGGGCCACCTTGTCGTCGACCGCTCCCGCATCCCTCACCCTGTCAAATCCGGTCGCAGCATACTCGGAATTCAAGAATGCCCGTGCGGCGTTAGTGAAATAGGTTAGCACATTCTCGCCAAACGAAGCGCCTTCCAGCAGTCCCTGTGGTCATTACGAAGGATCGATGTCCCTGCCCCTATTCCACTTTCAATATGATGCATCCATATTCTGTTTATAATAATTCCTCGCAGGTTTCAGTTGCATAATCAACACTTTTATTATGCAAACCAATTAATGAACCAGAGAAGGACTTTTATTGTTACCTTTCGCTTTAAGTCATATATGTTTCAGCGGTGCTGTTTTTTCTTTAGGCAGCTTCCAAAACAAGTGATAATTTTTTTGGGGGCCTGCTTTGGAAATGGGTTGGGCCATCTGTTCGACGGGTTTTACATCCAACTATAGGAGTGTATTCACCATCTCCATTGGCATGAACGTAACTTATGAATCAGAAAAGATAGAAAACAAACTTTAATGTTAAAGATAAAACGAAGGAAAAAATAATCCAAGTAATTAGATTAGGAAAAATAAATACATTCGAGTTGTTTCAACAATTCAATAAGCACATCAGTAGGACATTATAATCATGGTCGCTTCATTTTCGATGCTATAGATACACATACAGGAAAATTTGCAACAATAAACAACAAGATGATTTTTAGCTCACCTTCTCGTTCCATGGTTGCTTTATCGTGAGATCATCGGAAGTGAAATTAGCCTACAAAAATGACATTACATGTTGAACACACGACAAAAACACAAGTTGAACGCATCGGCTTTTGAGATCCTTGGCGGATGCCATTAGGTTGAGAAATTTGATGTTATGAACAAGGCATGAAGTGAATTGTGTGTTGGCCAACATTTGCAGGAGTAAGCTGGCTCAAGGATGAGTTTTTGCCTTCAGTAAACAGGGACTTGTTCATGTAGAAGCTGTAGGACCAACATACTAAATTCCAAAAGTTACATACAGCTGATTTCTCTTTTTTTTCTCAGGATAACATTCTTCTAAAGATCCAAGAAAAGTACACAACTATCAACCATGATCAATGTATGATCTCACACAGTGCTTACCTAGGAAATGCAAAGGTCAGATAGCAAAGAAATAGAAATTCAGAGTCTTAGGCTGGTGTCATGAACTATTTTCACTTACATCAAGACATCAAACATATATGTACGTATATGTTCAATAAAAGGAGATTACCACCATCCATATTTTTCAATCATATTTATGGGTATCCAAGGTTTTATGTCTTGCTCATCAAGAATATATGCATGGATAAATAACTTGATAGGAGCAGCAGCAACAACCGAAGGACAGCTAAACACAAGCATTGCTTGTGCAATACAGTCAAAGTGTATGATTACCATTTAGGAAGGACATTGAGAACCCAGGTACCTGCCCATTTGCTGCCAAAATATAAGCATGGCACATACGAAAACTCAGGTGCCGAAATATGATGGTGTAACAGCTGACCAAATCTTGGTAATCTTAATACCTTCAGGAAAATGCCCACAGCTACATCAAAACAACCGTGTCAATATTTAAAATTTTCAATAACATTAGGTGAAAAGCCACCACAAATCCTGCAGGTAAAAATATGTTAATCCGTAGATCAAACACAAAGGCCTTTACATTGTTCTCCCTTAATTTCATAATGGCTTCCTTAATGGATCCTGGAATAGGATAATCAAGTAGTGTGATCATCAGAGCTTAACATCTAAAAAATGATAAATGTATAATAAAGAAAGTAAGACCGAGCAAGAGCCAATTCAAACCTGCAGCATTTCGGAACCTTGTTAGTTTGATGTATTTGGTCTTTGAGCCATCCTCTGAACCTAGAATCTGACACATCATTGACCTCATCGGGTTTAAAGTATATCTTTCTCTCCTGGCATATACTTTGTATTAAATTAAGATGAATGAGCATCAACCACTCTCCAGTCTCAAGTAAAAGAATGGAACATTTCTTCTGAAGGAACTACAAAAGAGTGGTGTGCAGGAGCTTACTTCAAAACAGCATATCTGGTATAATCTCCACTGAGAATAGCCATCTATTGATTTTCCTCGAGGACCCCTAGCAAGAATCAGTGCATGATTGTTGGCCACTAAGAAATTAGGTACGCAACATTCAAGTACAGACCGAAAAGTATCAAAACACCTAGCAGAAGACATGCAACCTTGAACCGTGATAAAGGAATACCCTTTCACTAAGACTGCATTTAACGGACTAAAATTATTGGTAATAGCTAGGTCTTACCATGAGCGATCTGCTGTCAAATGTTTTGCGCTCTTATGTTATCAGTTGCAAAGATAAAACGTCTCTTGACGGCCATTCCTACAAAACCAACCAGATGACATTATAGAGAGACCCGCAAGTGATGCTCCAATGGGTAGCCAATGGATAAACTTACACCTGCGAGGGCACCTTGCGTGCTAGCTAGACTTACTTCAGAAAAGGTAATGGTTTCAAGAATCGAGTGAATGGATCGTCCAAGGCCGAGAGCATTCTTTTTGCTGCGGCATCTGAAATAAAATGTGGCACAAGAAAATTTGATAAGATGGCATAAGAACTGTAAAAACACGACATCTCTCAGTTCTGTACGGATTGATGCTTTATACTATATCTAAGTGGTTCATTATGTTTCTAACAGAATTTCAGATTCAACCAAAGCAAATACAAGACATATAACTGCATTTGATCCAATTATCAAACTCAGTCGTATTTTCTAAAATATGAAGACTTGCAAAAGTGCGAGCCGTTGAGGCAGCTGAAAAAATCGTTATAGGAAAATTTCAGTGAGTTTTTGTATGAATCACTGTGATTCTACCTACCTTTCTATTAGTAATGTAATTTCCACGATCCGTTGAACTCACACCTCATGTACACATTAGGTCGAGGAACGTGTAGAAACGAAATCCCACAACAACAATACAATCATGTGCCTTTTTAATTCCTACAACAACTATCCGATTTGCAAGAGAATAGTTTCTCCTCAACACACAACACCTGCATAATAAGAGAAACATATTTATCAATCTCGAAGTCGATGACCTGAAGCAAATTAGTGGCAGCAGTGTCAATGAGCTTCGTTCAAGGAATATATTTCTATATACTTGAAGAAAAAAAATAGATATATTCAGCATAAGGAGTTTACCTATCACCTTATTAATTCCTCAACTTCTTTGGCGCTAAATGCACATGTTTTAGCCAACAAGTGTTGTGAGGTGAATGTGTTTAGATCAACAAGTTTTAGTGCCATAGACAACCGCTAATGGCCAACAGTCTGGTGCAAAAATAACTCAACAAAATTTCCAGATCATACTTTTATATAGAAATTACTAAGTGGGCTATTACTATGTACTACAGTGTATTGTAGAAAAATGTTCAGACCATTTTACCTTTAAGGCTGATGTAATCTGCTGTACACTCTGATAGTTTTGAATATAGTTCAGGTAAGCGTAAGCCCACCGTAGTTCTCTATCAAAAAAAAAAAGTGAATTAGCAATGGAATCTTATAAAAACTGTAAAGTAAAACACACAGCACTGAAGAAATCAATCTTTAAGAAAAGATAGTACCTTAGTCAACACAACTATCACTGAAAAGTAGTTCCCAAGTATAAGTGATGGCCAAACCCCATTTATTTCCAACGGGCCATCGTATTGACAAGTAGCGGAAATATAAATCAAGTCGCTGCCGACTCTGTATGGAGAAAATATCAGATATAGCCTGCACATATGGATTTGGAGTGCCCATATTAAGTGCAGGTGCCATTTTCTGAAGGACACTTTGCAGAATAGAAGATTTCAATACTATGGGAATATTGTATTGCATAACTGACCATTTAATTATTCGGAAGTCCATAATTCTAGAAGCACAACATATCAACATTTTGTATGCGGATTTGACATGTATAGTCTTCACAACCTTGCCGCAGTGTCGATTCCACTCGTATAAATTCATCTATAGTTTCCGCGCAGGTCCCAGCCGTGGTGGACGGACGCCGGATTTATATTTCCGTGCAGGTCCCAGCCGTGTCAACCAGGAGGTCTTGTGTTCGATTGCCGCCGCCTTTCCGCACCCGTATAATCTGTCAAAGGTCCATATTGTACCGAAGCGGGACTCTTTTTAAATCCGATTGGCACATATGCAAATAGAATAAACGTTGGAAGATCCAACAAATCTAATCCAACTAAGAGAAAGTACAACAATAGCATGCCTTTCAAGTAACAGTTAGCTTACAAATATCATGTTCATGGGTTAAACTGAGGAACCTCATAGGCTCAGAAGCAACTAAAAGGCTGTAAGATTTTGTTACCTTCGGTAAAATTGACAGGGGACCAAGGAGAAAGGATATCCAGTTAACAACAGAGCAGCGAGCTATTAACATAACACAAATAACCAAGAATAATTCAAACAATGTCTACTTCTCTAGTAATATTGATACAATTCTTCTTGCAGCGAGCATGCCATCTATCTCAACAGCTACATTCTTACCCTTGACAAATTTAAACTGGACAGATGTTTGGGAGTTAGGCACCAAACTCCAGTTGTGAATACAGTACCGGACTGAGATCTTGTAGGCTAAGAGCTTTGAGTTTTCCGCATCTACTGGAAGTTGTCTCCTGAAGTTCATAAATAGAAAAGGAGTTTCAATAAAAGTTCTAAACTTCAAGATCTTAATTTTTTTATTATTTTCATGTGGAAAAAAATACTAAAGCTCTGGTTTGCTGTTTAGTTAAGAGTAGCCTTAGTACTGATGGTATCTGTGGGAGTACTTGTTGATTTGCGCAAGCCAAGTAGCTAGCTACCTTAAGAAAACATCTACGGTGACATTTCTTGTCTCTGTACACATTGGCAAGAAACGATGCCTTTCGGTTATCGGAGTGAAGCACTATGGACAGAAAAACTTCAATGTGCAACAAACAATGATCATTTTCCAATTCATAAATGTCTAAACTTGATCGGCCATGCCTTCAGATGCAGTTCAGTTTAGTTACGCTACATTCATATGAAGACCATGGCCATCAAATGCTGCCTGGCATCACCTCGTACCATCCATCTGCTATGGCTATTTCATGTTGTTGAGTTAAGCACTAACATCACTATAAAAAAAGACACATCCGTGACATTTTGGGCCGAACAAAAAAAATTTTGTCATACTTATGACACTTCTATGACGATAATTGTGACAAAACCCGGTATCATCATAGATGTGGTGGGCTCCTACTTCTATGACAAAAAATCATGACAGAAAATGGGCTTTTCGTCCTGGGCGGGCCGGAGACACAGCTGCATGACATTCTTTGGGCCGTCCATGACGAAAAAAACCGTGGTAGAAGCGAGGGCGAGGAAAATATCGGGGTGTTCCCGGTTACGGTGGGTGGTCGGGGCCGAGCGATGCGCGTTTCTCTCGTACACGCACGCGCGTGGGTGCGAGGCGTTGGGCTCTAACTGAACCCGAGCGAGGCGTTGGGCTCTAACTGAAACCGAGCGATTGCACTGCAGGCTACGCGTTACTGAATCCAAGCGATCGATCGATGGCGGTTAACTGAACCCGATCGAGCGATTCCTTCGCTACTGCTGCTAACTGAAGCCGATCGATGCTGCCTCTGGATGAACAGTGAGCGTTGCTGGGGGGTTTGGATGAACAGTTCCCGGTGGGGGTGGATGAACAGGACCCCGTGGTGTTGCCTCTGGATGAACAGGACCCCGATCGATCGAGCCGGTTGGGGCTGGATGAACAGGACCCCGTGGAGGGATGGATGAACAGTAGACGGTGGAGGGGTGGATGAACAGTAGCCCGTGGAGAGGGCTGATTGAACAATAGCAGGTGGAGTAGCGCGCGGTGGAGGCTAGATGAACAGGAGCCCATGGATGAACAGTCGCAGGTGGATGCTGGAGGAGGTCGACGGTGGATGAACAGTATCCCGTGGAGTCTGGAGGGGTCGACGGTGGAGATGAACAGTATCCCGTGGAGTCCTGTTTTGCGTTACGCCACACCCCTCCCGATGAACAGGACCCCGTTTCGACCATAGCGCTCCAACACAAGTCTGTTTCCTCCGTTTTGCGGTACGCCACACCCCTCCCGATCAACAGGACCCCCGTTTCGACCGTAGGAGGTTCCTTTTCTCCGTTTTGCGGTACGCCAGACCCCTCCCGATGAACAGGATCCCGTTTCGACCGTGGCCAGTCGAACACAAGGCCGTTTTCTCCGTTCTGCGGTATGCCAGGCCTCGTTTCCATCGGCTGTTCCGTCCAAGCCCTCCCGATGAACACGACGACGCATTCCATTTCGACCCAGCCGGTTGGCTCCCCATGAACACGACGACGACGCTGTTTCTCCGTTCCAACCCAGTCATGTACACGAGCCCTGGCCGTACGTACGCGCGAGTAGGCGTTCGAGACCCCGCCCGTATGTACGTATGTGGCCATATTTACTTTCTTGCACCCTGGCCGCTGTACGTACGTGTACATGCTACGTGCGCGCCTCTACTATGACATGTGCACGCCTCTACATCGACCAGTATGTACGTACACGTTCGCGACCAGAATGACAACGCTACATACGCTTCGACCAGGTGGGTCCCGACTGTCAGGCACTTCCTTGCGTGCGAAGATGTAGCTGGTGGGTCCCAGCAGTCAGGGGGGCGAATCGTTTTTTTTGCCTGAACGCACTTCCTTGTGTGCGAAGATGTAGCTGGTGGGTCCCAGCAGTCAGGGGGAAATGTTTTTTTCACGAAATACGATGGCCCGTCCGGTGGGTCCCCGCTGTCAGGTGGAGGAATAATTATTTTTGCGCGTAATAAGGAGGCACTTCCTTGCTGCGGCTGTGGACCCAGCTGTCAGCCTCTCCATGTACAGTCCACGTCCGATGGAAGCCGTTCCTTGACCACGTCGACCACGCCGCGCCGAGAGCACCAGGGTGGTGGACGACGGCGAGGCCTAGGAAGGGTACGACGCGGAGCCGGGGAAGACGCGGCAGTGGATGCCCACGCATAGAGGAGTATGAGGGTTCACTGGTTCGCTGCGGTGTGAGGCTGCCGTCGCCGCAGAATAACAAGAGGTGTGGGTGAGTAGAGGGATGACTGCTACCTCTTGAGCACTGCGTTGGTTTTTCCTTGAAGAGGAAAGGGTGATGCAGTAAAGTAGCGTAACTATTTCTCTCAGTTTTTGAGAACCAATGTATCAATCCAGTAGGAGACCACGCTCAAGTCCCTCGCACCTACACAAACAAATAAAAACCTCGCAACCAACGCAATAAAAGGGTTGTCAATCCCTTCACGGTCACTTACGAAAGTGAGATCTGATAGATATGATAAGATAATATTTTTGGTATTTTTATGATAGAGATTAAAAGTAAAGATTGCAAAATAAACGGTGCCAGAAATAACTTGTTGTAGAGAGATTAATATGATGGAAAATAGACCCGGGGGCCATAGGTTTCACTAGTGGCTTCTCTCAAGAGCATAAGTATTACGGTGGGTGAACAAATTACTGTTGAGCAATTGATAGAATTGAGCATAGTTATGAGAATATCTAGGTATGATCATGTATATAGGCATCACGTCCGCGACAAGTAGACCGACTCCTGCCTGCATCTACTACTATTACTCCACACATCGACCGCTATCCAGCATGCATCTAGAGTATTAAGTTCAAAAGAACAGGTAACACTTTAAGTAAGATGACATGATGTAGAGGGACAAACTCATGCAATATGATATAAACCCCAGCTTGTTATCCTTGATGGCAACAATACAATACGTGCCTTGCTGCCCCTGCTGTCACTGGGAAAGGACACCATAAGATTGAACCCAAAGCTAAGCACTTCTCCCATTGCAAGAAAGATCAATCTAGTAGGCCAAACCAAACTGATAATTTGAAGAGACTTGCAAAGATAACCAATCATACATAAAAGAATTCAGAGGAGATTCAAATATTGGTCATAGATAAACTTGATCATAAACCCAAAATTCATCGGTCTCAACAAACACACCGCAAAAGAAGATTACATCGAATAGATCTCCACGAGAATCGTGGAGAACTCTGTATTGAGATCCAAAAAGAGAGAAGAAGCCATCTAGCTAATAACTATGGACCCGAAGGTCTGAGGTAAACTACTCACACATCATCCGAGAGGCTATGGTGTTGATGTAGAAGCCCTCCGTGATCAATGCCCCCTCCGGCAGGATGCCGGAAAAGGCCCCAAGATGGGATCTCACGGGTACAGAAGGTTGCGGCGGTGGAATTAGGTTTTCGTTGATGCTTCTGTTGGTTTGGGGGTACGTAGGTATATATAGGAGGAAGAAGTACGTCGGTGGAGCAACGTGGGCCCCACGAGGGTGGAGGGCGCGCCCCCCTACCTCGTGCCTTCCTGATTGATGTCTTGACGTAGGGTCCAAGTCCTCTGGATCACGTTTGTTCCGAAAATCACGTTCCCGAAGGTTTCATTCCGTTTGGACTCCGTTTGATATTCTTTTTCTGCGAAACTCTGAAATAGGCAAAAAACAACAATTTGGGTTGGGCCTCCGGTTAATAGGTTAGTCCCAAAAATAATATAGAAGTGTATAAGAAATCCCATTAATCATCCAAAACAGAATATAATATAGCATGAAGCAATCAAAAATTATAGATACATTGGAGACGTATCAAGCATCCCCAAGCTTAATTCTTGCTCGTCCTCGAGTAGGTAAATGATAAAAACAGAATTTTTGATGCGGAATGCTACTTGGCATATTTTTTATGTAACCCTCTTAATTGTGGTATGAATATTTAGATCCGAAAGATTCAAGATAAAAGTTTAATATTGACATAAAAGCAATAATACTTCAAGCATACTAACTAAGCAATTATGTCTTCTCAAAATAACATGGCCAAAGAAAGTTCATCCCTACAAAATCATATAGTTTAGTCATGCTCCATTTTCGTCACACAAGAATGCTCTCATCATGCACAACCCCGATGACAAGCCAAGCAATTGTTTCATACTTGAGTAATCTCAAACTTTTTCAACCTTCACGCAATACATGAGCGTGAGCCATGGATATAGCACTATGGGTGGAATAGAATATAATGATGGGGGTTATGTGGAGAAGACAAAAATGAGAAAGTCTCACATCAACGCGGCTAATCAACGGGCTATGGAGATGCCCATCGATTGATGTTAATGCAAGGAGTAGGGATTGCCATGCAACGGATGCACTAGAGCTATAAATGCATGAAAGCTCAACAAAAGAAACTAAGTGGGTGTGCATCCAACTTGCTTGCTCACGAAGACCTAGGGCATTTGAGGAAGCCCATTGTTGGAATATACAAGCCAAGTTCTATAATAAAAAATTCCCACTAGTATATGAAAGTGACAAAACAAGAGACTCTCTATCATGAAAATCATGGTGCTACTTTGAAGCACAAGTGCGGAAAAAAGGATAGTGGCATTGTCCCTTTTTATTTTCTTTTTTTTGGGCCTTCTTTTTTTTTTGGCCTTTCTCTTTTTTTTGGGACAATGCTCTATGAATGATGATCATCACACTTCTATTTATTTACAACTCAATGATTACAACTCGATACTAGAACAAAGTATGACTCTATATGAATGCCTCCGGCGGTATACCGGGATAACAATGAATCAAGAGTGACATGTATGAAAAATTATAAACGGTGGCTTTGCCACAAATATGATGTCAACTACATGATCATGCAAAGCAATATGACAATGATGAATGTGTCATGATAAACGGAACGGTGGGAAGTTGCATGGCAATATATCTCGGAATGGCTATGGAAATGCCATAATAGGTAGGTATGGTGGCTGTTTTTAGGAAGATATAAGGAGGTTTATATGTGAAAGAGTGTATCATATCACGGGGTTTGGATGCACCGGCGAAGTTTGCACCAACTCTCAATGTGAGAAAGGGCAATGCACAGTACCGAAGAGGCTAGCAATGATGGAAGGGTAAGAGTGCGTATAATCCATGGACTCAACATTAGTCATAAAGAACTCACATACTTATTGCAAAAATGTACAAGTCATAAAAAACCAAGCACTACGCGCATGCTCCTAGGGGGATAGATTGGTAGGAAAAGACCATCGCTCGTCCCCGACCGCCACTCATAAGAAAGACAATCAAAGAACACCTCATGTTTCAAATTTGTTACATAACGTTTACCATACGTGCATGCTACGGGACTTGCAAACTTCAACACAAGTATTTCTCAATTTCACAACTAATCAACTAGCACAACTTTAATATTACTACCTCCATATCTCAAAACAATCATCAATCATCAAACTTCTCTTAGTATTCAGCACACTCATAAGAAAGTTTTTTTACTAGTCTTGAATACCTAGCATATTAGGATTAATTTCCCAATTTAAGCAAATTACCATGCTGTTTAAGAATCTCAAAATAATATAAGTGAAGCATGAGAGAATAATAGTTTCTATAAAACAAAACCACCACCGTGCTCTAAAAGATATAAGTGAAGCACTCGAGCAAAAACTATATAGCTCAAAAGGAATAAGTGAAGCACATAGAGTATTCTAATAAATTCCGAATCATGTGTGTCTCTCTCAAAAGGTGTGTACAGAAAAGATGATTGTGGTAAACTAAAAAACAAAGACTCAAATCATACAAGACGCTCCAAGCAAAACACATATCATGTGGTGAATAAAAATATAGCTCCAAGTAAAGTTACCGATGGAAGTAGACGAAAGAGGGGATGCCTTCCGGGGCATCCCCAAGCTTTGGTTTTTTGGTGTCCTTAGATTATCTTGGGGTGCCATGGGCATCCCCAAGCTTAGGCTCTTGCCACTCCTTGTTCCATAATCCATCAAATCTTTTACCCAAAACTTGAAAACTTCACAACACAAAACTTAACAGAAAATCTCGTGAGCTCCGTTAGCGAAAGAAAACAAAAGACCACTTCAAGGTACTGTAATGAACTCATCTTTATTTATATTGGTGTTAAACCTACTGTATTCCAACTTCTCTATGGTTTATAAACTATTTTACTAGCCATAGATTCATCAAAATAAGCAAACAACACACGAAAAACAGAATCTGTCAAAAAACAGAATAGTCTACGCAAACTTCTGGAACTCAAAAAATTCAGCCAAAATAGGACAACCTAGACAATTTGTTTATTGATCAGAAGCAATTGGAATCAATATTTTATCACGTTCTGGTGATTTTTAACAATTGTTTTCGTGAACAGAAAGTTTCTGGAATTTTCAGCAAGATCAAATAACTATCATCCAAGAAGATCCTATAGGTTTAACTTGGCACAAACACTAACTAAAACATAAAAACAAATCTAACCAGAGGCTAGATCAAAGATTTATTCCTAAACAGAAGCAAAAAGCAAAAAACTAAAAATAAAATTGGGTTGCCTCCCAACAAGCGCTATCGTTTAACGCCCCTAGCTAGGCATAAAGCAAGGATAGATCTAGGTATTGCCATCTTTGGTAGGCAATCCATAAGTGGCTCTCATAATAGATTCATAAGGTAATTTTATTTTCTTTCGAGGAAAGTGTTACATGCCTTTCTTTAACGGAAATTGGAATCTAATATTCCCGTCCTTCATATCAATAATTGCACCAATCGTTCTAAGGAAAGGTCTACCAAGAATAATAGGACATGAAGGATTGCAATCTATGTCAAGAACAATAAAATCTACGGGCATATAGTTCCTATTTTCAACAATAAGAACATCATTAATTTTTCCCATAGGTTTCTTAATAGTGGAATCCGCAAGGTGCAAGTTTAAAGAACAATCATCAAAATAACGGAAACCTAGCAAATCACATAAAGTTTTTGGAATCGTGGAAACACTAGCACCCAAATCACACAAAGCATAGCATTCATGATCTTTAATTTTAATTTTAATAGTAAGTTCCCACTCATCATAAAGTTTTCTAGGAATAGAAACTTCCAACTCAAGTTTTTCTTCATAAGATTGCATCAAAGCATCAACGATATGTTTAGTAAAAGTTTTATTTTGACTATAAGCATGAGGAAAATTCAGCACGGATTGCAACAAGGAAATACAGTCTATCAAAGAGCAATTATCATAATTAAATTCCTTGAAATCCAAAATAGTGGGTTCATTAATATCTAGAGTTTTGATCTCTTCAATCTTACTTTTACCAATTTTTGCATCAAGATCTAACAACTCTGAATTTTTGGAACGCCTTCTAGGTAAAGGTGGCTCATATTCAGTTCCATCATTATCAAGATTCATATTAGAAAACAAAGATTTAATAGGGGATACATCAATAACTTTTAGATCTTCATCTTTATTTTCATAGAAACTAGAAGAACACGCTTTCACAAAGCAATCTTTCTTAGCACGCATCCTAGTGGTTCTTTCTTTGCACTCATCAATGGAAATTCTCATGGCTTTGAGAGACTCATTGATATCATGCTTAGGTGGAATAGATCTAAGTTTCAAAGAATCAACATCAAGAGAATTCTATCAATGTTCCTAGTCAATTCATCAACTTTAAGCAATTTTTCTTCAAGCAAAGCATTGAAATTCTTTTGCGAATTCATAAATTCTTTAACACTAGTCTCAAATTCAGAGGGCATCTTATTAAAATTTCCATAAGAATTGTTGTAGGAATTACCATAATTATTAGAGGAATTACCAGGATACGACCTAGGATTAAAGTATCCTCTATACGCATTGTTACCAAAATTATTCCTACCAACAAAATTCACATCCATAGGTTCATTATTATTCTCAATAAAAGTAGACAAAGGCATATCATTAGGATCAGAAGAAACACTTTTAGTAGCAAATAGTTTCATAAGCCCATCCATCTTTCCACTCAAAACATTAATTTCTTCTATCGCATGCACCTTTTTATTAGTAGATCTTTCAGTGTGCCATTAAGAATAATTAACCATAATATTATCTAGGAGTTTAGTAGCTTCTCCTAAAGTGATTTCCATAAAAGTACCTCCCGCAGCCAAATCTAAAAGATTTGTAGAAGCAAAATTCAATCCGGCATAAAAAAATTGTATAATCATCCAAAGATTTAAACCATGTGTAGGGCAATTACGTATCATTAGTTTCATCCTCTCCCAAGCTTGTGCAACATGTTCATGATCAAGTTGCTTAAAATTCATGATATCGTTTCTAAGAGAGATGATCTTAGCGGGAAGAAAAAATACTTAGAGATAAAAGCATCTTTGCACTTATTCCAAGAATCAATACTATTTTTAGGCAAAGACGAAAACCAAGCTTTAGCACGATCTCTAAGCGAAAAAGGAAATAGCTTCAATTTAACAATATCATTGTCCACATCTTTCTTCTTTTGCATATCACACAAATCAACGAAGCTATTTAGATGGGTAGCGGCATCTTCACTAGGAAGGCCGGCGAATTGATCATTCATGACAAGATTCAACAAAGCAACATTAATTTCACAAGATTCAGTATCGGTAAGAGGAGCAATCGGAGTGCTAAGAAAATCATTGTTGTTGGTATTGGTAAAGTCACACAATTTAGTATTATCTTGAGCCATCATGACGAGCAAGCAATCCAAGACACGAGCAAACAAGAAGCAAGCGAAAAAGAGGCGAACAGAAAAGAGAGGGCGAATAAAACGGCAAGGGTGAAGTGGGGGAGAGGAAAACGAGAGGCAAATGGCAAATAATGTAATGCGGGAGATAAGAGTTTGTGATGGGTACTTGGTATTTTGACTTTTGCGTAGACTCCCCGGCAACGGCGCCAGAAATCCTTCTTGCTACCTCTTGAGGACTCCGTTGGTTTTCCCTTGAAGAGGAAAGGGTGATGCAGTAATGTAACACCCCGAGAATCATGCTACAGTAACTCCCTGTGATTAAGCTAATCATGTTGCTAAACAGGGCTTGATCACATTTGAATCACATTCCTTTTCAAACTCCTCATTCAAACTTCAATTAAATTTAAAAGTGGAAAATAAAAGTTTTCAAAAATTTAAACAAAAATGTTCGGGCCCTGCCAGAAATTGCACTGATAATTATTGTGGAGAAAACACATTTTTATAAAATGCCTAAATACTTTTAAATGAAATAAAACAGAAAAGAAAATAAACAAATAAAAGAAAACAGAAAACAGAACAGACAAAGAAAAAGAAAAAAAAAGAGAAGGCCCTCCCCCCCACTGGACCCCTGGCCCAACTGGGCCGACCCCCGGCCCAGCCGGCCTAGCCCATCTCCCACTCCCCCTCGCCCCCTTCCCTGTTCCCCCGACCGGGGTCGGAACAGGGGCCGTCCCCGCCGCACCCCCTCGCCGGCGACGGGGAGGATAAGGACGCCAGCCCCCCGCCTCCTCGGGCCCCTCTCCCACTCACCCCCCCGCTCTCCCTCTCGGCCTCTGCGCCTCCCCCATC
>NC_057811.1:448476015-448485041 GCF_018294505.1 Triticum aestivum | reverse complement strand
AGCACCCGCCTAGCTAGCTAGTTCGGCCGCTCGCGCGCCCTAACGCCGCACCCGCCCCAGCCCGAAGTACCTCGCCGCCGGCGAGCTCGTAGCGCTCGCCCCCGCCCGTTCCAGCCGCTCCGGCCACCACCGTTGGACGCGCGGCGCCGAGCCGCGTCGAACGCGCCCAGCCACGACCCCGCAGACCCCCTGTGCGCGAAACCCGCGCCCCTCCCGAGCCGCGCCACCGCGTTTGGCTCGTCGGAGTTGCTCCGGCGCCGGCCGCCGACGTGGCTGGCCTGGGGCCCCCCCAGTGCCACTGCCCGTGGGCCCCGTTGACTGGGTCAACCCAGTCAACGTGCTGACTGGGCAGGCTCAGCCACTGACATGCGGGCCCCGCCGCAAAAATAAAAAAAAGAGAAAAAGAAAAATGTTTTATAAATAAAAATAAATAGATTAACTAATCACTCACTGACATATGGGGCCCACCCCTCTAATTAGACTGTTAGTTTAGTTTAAATTAATATTAGACTAACAGAGGCTGACATGTGGGTCCCACTGGACCCACCTGTCTGGTTTGACTGGTCAGCCGACCTGTTGACCTGCTGACGTCAGCATTGCCTCATGCTGACGTCATAATTCATTTTTGCTTAATTTAAATAATTCCAGAAATTCAAATAAACTTTGAAAATTCATATCTTTTAAACCGTAACTCGGATGAAAATGTTTTCTATATGAAAGTTGCTCAGAACGACGAGACGAATCCGAATACGCAGTCCGTTCGTCCACCACAACCCCCTAACCTAAAGAACTAGCAACTTTCCCCCTCCGGTCCGTCTGTCCGAAAACGCGAAACATTGGGAATACCTCCCGGATGTTCCCCCCCCTTCGCCGGTACCACCTACTGTCGCGTTAGGGCACACCTAGCACCGCTCATTGTCATGTCACGCATCGTCATGCTTATGTTTGCATTGTATTTACTGTTTCTTCCCCCTCTTCTCTCCGGTAGACTACGAGACCGCCCCTGCTGCTGCCCAGTTCGACTACGGAGTCGACGACCCCTCCTACTTGCCAGAGCAACCAGGCAAGCCCCCCCCTTGATCACCAGATATCGCCTATTCTTCTCTATACTGCTTGCATTAGAGTAGTGTAGCATGTTACTGCTTTTCGATATCCTATCCTGATGCATAGCCTATCCTTGCTACTACTGTTGTTACCTTTACCTGCAATCATACATGCTTAGTATAGGATGCTAGATTTCCATCAGTGGCCCTACATTCTTGTCCGTCTGCTGTGCTATACTATCGGGCCGTGATCACCTGGGCGGTGATCACGGGTATATACTTATATACTTTATACATGACACATGTGATGACTAAAGTCGGGTCGGCTCGTAGGAGTACCCGCAAGTGGATCTTTGTGGCGGAGCGACAGGGCAGGTTGAGACCGCCTAGGTGAGAGGTGGGCCTGGCCCTGGTCGGCGTTCGCGGATACTTAACACGCTTAACGAGATCTTGGTATTTGATCTGAGTCTGGCCATTTGGTCTATACGCACTAACCATCTACGCGGGAGTAGTTATGGGTATCCCGGCGTCGTGGTATCAGCCGAAGCCTTCTTGACGTCAGCGACTGAGTGGCGCGCGCCGGATTGGACTGGAACGCCACTAGGCAAGGTCTGCTTCCGGCCGCGTACGCAACGTGCAGGTGTGCATAGGGCGATGGGCCCAGACCCCTGCGCGCATAGGGTTAGACCGGCGTGCTGACCGCTCTGTTGTGCTTAGGTGGGGCTGCGACGCGTTGATCTTACGAGGCCGGGCATGACCCAGGAAAGTGTGTCCGGCCAAATGGGATCGAGCGTGTTGGGTTATGTGGTGCACCCCTGCAGGGAAGTTTATCTATTCGAATAGCCGTGTCCCTCGGTAAAAGGACGACCCGGAGTTGTACCTTGACCTTATGACAACTAGAACTGGATACTGAATAAAATACACCCCTTCCAAGTACCAGATACAACCCGGTGATCGCTCTCTAACAGGGCGACGAGGAGGGGATCGCCGGGTAGGATTATGCTATGCGATGCTACTTGGAGGACTTCAATCTACTCTCTTCTACATGCTGCAAGATGGAGATGACCAGAAGCGTAGTCTTCGACAGGACTAGCTATCCCCCTTTTATTCTGGCATTCTGCAGTTCAGTCCACTGATATGCCCCTTTACACATATACCCATGCATATGTAGTATAGCTCCTTGCTTGCGAGTACTTTGGATGAGTACTCACGGTTGCTTCTCTCCCTCTTTTCCCCCTTTTTCTTTTCTATCTGGTTGTCACAACCAGATGCTGGAGTCCAGGAGCCAGACGCCACCGTCGACGACGACACCTACGACACTGGAGGTGCCTACTACTACGTGCAGGCCGCTGACGACGACCAGGAGTAGTTAGGAGGTCCCAGGCAGGAGGCCTTGCCTCTTCGATCGTTGCTACTTTTGTGCTAGCCTTCTTAAGGCAAACTTGTTTAACTTATGTCTGTACTCAGATATTGTTGCTTCCGCTGACTCGTCTGTGATCGAGCACTTGTATTCGAGCCCTCGAGGCCCCTGGCTTGTATTATGATGCTTGTATGACTTATTTATGTTTTAGAGTTGTGTTGTGATATCTTCCCGTGAGTCCCTGATCTTGGTCGTACACATTTGCGTGCATGATTAGTGTACGGTCAAATCGGGGGCGTCACAAGTCGGTATCAGAGCCGACTGCTTGTAGGAATCCCCCTTTCCACACTCCTTGGCCGAAGTCGAGTCTAGACATTACAAAACTTTTACAAACATGGCTGTGTGTCTTACGGGCCCATGTCGCCATTGGGTGGTACTAGGATCTTTTACTCCTCGACCTTTACTCTGGGACTCTGAACTCTCTTCTACTCGGGTTAAACGAATTTACTAACTCTAACACTAGGATCCCGTGACAGCATTCACCCCAAAGTTGGATAAGCCATAGTTGTTTCTTATAGTAGTATTTTGAACAATTCACCCACTGTCATTTGACTCCTTTGAAACGTCTTTGCTTTCAGATGGAACCCACGAGGCAGGTCGTTCGCCACACGACGGCCATTGGTGCCTCGGGATCACCTGCGGTGCTAGCTGAGATGATGACCTATCTGGGTTATCGCTGGCACCCTGAGTACACCGTCTACGAGGAGTACCAGGACTTTAACCAGGAGCAGTACCGTGCCATCGTCCACCTCTACTCTCGGGAGTATGACTCCACTACTGTGCTTCACACCGCACATGGAGTTGGTGTGACCATCGATATGGTTGTCCACGATGCTGCCTATGCTGCTCTGACACGTCTTCGTGGAGAGTATCGGGAGTTGGACACCTCCCCTTTCAGGCACATTGCTATCGCATCCGATGATGGTGCGGAGGGATACTATACTGCTGCCTACTCCACTGTCACCCGAGAGCCCTTCTACCATCAGAACCTGGTTCTGCATGCTGATGGGCTGGATCGAGCTAACCGAGCTCTTCGCCACGAGATGTACACCACCCGTCAGCACCTTTACCGTGCTCTGACGCTGCTGCACCCCTTTGTCCGATCTGGACAGGTACCACGTACTGCGATCTACCCAGCCAGGACCGTGATGCCCCACGGTGTCGGTTGGCCAGAGGTGGGAGGCTACTCCCCCGCACTTGGTCCTCTTCTGCCACCTGAGCGTCGGGCTCTACACCTGAGTATCCGCGGCCCCCAGTCTGCTGACGTGGAGGGCTATCCGTTGCCTCACTACCAGCTGTCGGGCTACGATTACCTCCACAGTACCTCTTGGGACTGATGTAGGCTTGCTAGTAGTATTAGTTGCAGTCGCCGCGAGCCTGTGTGCCGCCTATGATGTATTAGTCTATGTACTGAACTCTGTGTACTGAACTCTGTGCATGACCCCTTTTGTAAGCTATGCCGACTACTATGTAGTAGCTATCGTGCTCCTTTCGTTATGCATGTTTCATCATGAATGATTCTTGTCTTAGCACATATTCTCAATGCTGATCTACCCCTGTTATATATTAGCAGGATGGTTAGACCAGGTGGTCGTGGTCGTGGTGGCGATGCCCCACCACCACCTGAGTACTTGGCTGGTATGATCCAACAGTTTGAACTGAACCGCCAATTCATGGAAAATATGATGGCTCAGTTTCCTCGCCCCAATATGAACCAGCAGCAAGCCCAAGTGACTCTTCAAGATTTCATACGCCTCAACCCAACCATCTACCGCAGCTCAACTCAGCCTCTGGATGCTGATGACTGGCTCCGTGACATCACCTATGAGATGGAGTCTGCTGATTGTAGCCCCTGCCAGCTATGTCACTTTTGCTTCCTTCTTCTTGAAGGGACCCGCAGCTCAATGGTGGGACAGCCACAGGCGTACTCTGCCAGCTGGAACAATCATCACATGGCCAGACTTCCAAGCTGCTTTCCGTGCCCGCTTCATTCCTCAGGGAGTCATGGACCGGAAGAAGCGTGAGTTCCGCAACCTCACCCAAGGCAACAAAACTGTCGAAGCTTATCAGCGGGAGTTTCTGGACTTGTCCCGCTATGCTGAAGAAGACATTGCAACTGATGCACGCAAACAGGAGAAGTTCCGTGATGGCCTTCAAGCTGACATCAAGCTCGCACTTCTAGTGCATGACTTTGCTGATTTCTCCACCTTGGTGAACAAGGCCATCAATGTCGAAACTGGTCTGCAGGAATACCAGAGCTCTCACAGGCGCAACCGTGACACGGGCTCATCTTCGGGCCCGCCCTCACAGAAGCGTAAGATATGGATCCCGAACAGCATGTACCGTCCAAATGCATCTGCCCCAAGGCAGACATATGCTGCACCTCGTCTGCCTCCACCACCATCTAGGCAGTCAAGACTTCCAGCTCCACCATCCCAAGCTCCTGTTCCCACTCCGAATAATGGCTTGTGCTTCAGGTGTGGTCAACCAGGACACCGTGCTAAAGAATGCAACCAGAACCAGAATCAACTGGCCCTTCCAGCAACTGGCCGTGGTAACAATCAGCCCCGCAACAACAATGCTAAGTCTTATGGTCGTGCTCATGCCAACCACGTTGATCTCAACGAAGCTCAAGACCAGCCTGCTACTGTGATGGGTACACTCCTCGTAAATTCAGTACCAGCATCCGTTTTATTTGATACAGGTGCATCGCATTCATTCATGTCCGAAGATTTTGCATACAAGCACGACGTTAAATGTGAGGAGATGAACACCTCTGTATTGGTCAAAACCCCCGTGGGACAGTGTCAAACCTCCTTGGTTGGCATCGATGTCCCCGTGGAAATCGAAGGGCTGGAATTCTATGCCTCTCCCATTATCCTGAAGTCGTCTAACATCGACCTCATTTTGGGTATGGATTGGTTGAAAGCGCATACTGCTTCTATAGTTTGCGCCACTAAGACCGTCCATCTGCTACACCCTTCAGATGAAATAGTTGCTTACCAAGCTCATCTGGTGCAAAATGCCGAGGCAAGGCTCTATGCATTGAGTGCATTGAACGCTGCACCACTAGAGGGCATTGAAAACATTCCCGTCGTGCGTGAATTCCTCGACGTCTTCCCTGAAGAACTCCCAGGGATTCCCCCTGCTAGAGCTGTCGAATTCATCATCGACTTGAAACCAGGCACCACTCCTATAGCCAAGCGACCCTACAAAATGCTGCCGCATGAACTCCTTGAGCTTAAGGAGGAAATCGACAAATCTCTTCGCAAAGGATTCATTCGCCCGAGTTGCTCTCCTTGGGGAGCACCTTCTCTCTTTGTCAAGAAGAAGGATGGGACAAACCGGTTAGTTCAAGACTACCGTCCTATAAACCAAGCTACCATTCAGAATAAGTACCCTCTTCCTCGGATCAATGATCTGTATGATCAACTGGCGGGTTCGTCAGTGTTCTCTAAGCTCGACTTGAGGTTGGGCTACCACCAGATCCGTGTTCGAGAAGAGGATATCCCAAAGACCGCCTTCGTGACTCGCTATGGTTCATACGAGTACACCGTCATGTCTTTCGGTTTAACCAATGCTCCAGCCACCTTCTCTCGTCTGATGAACTATATATTCATGGATTACCTCGACAAGTTCGTCGTGGTTTATCTGGATGATATCCTGGTATTTTCCAAGAACGAAGAAGAACATGCCGAACATCTTCGACTTGTGCTGGAGAAGCTACGAGAGCATCAACTATATGCCAAGTTCTCCAAATGTGAATTCTGGCTACCGGAAGTAACCTATCTTGGGCATGTCATCTCTAAGGATGGTATTGCCGTCAACCCTGAACGAGTTCAGGCTATTCTTGATTGGACTCCTCCCAAGAACGTTAAGCAAGTCAGAAGTTTTCTCGGTCTCGCCAGCTATTGCCGTCGATTTGTCGAGAACTTCTCTAAGATCGCCAGGCCTCTGACTAACCTGTTGCATAAGGGCGTCAAGTTCCAATGGACAGACAAATGTCAGGAAAGTTTCCAAGCACTCAAAGACAAGTTGACTTCTGCTCCAGTTCTAGCTCCACCTGATACTAAGAAGGACTTTGTCATTTACTGCGACGCTTCCCGTCAAGGATTAGGCTGTGTCCTAATGCAAGACCGCAAAGTGATTGCTTATGCCTCTCGACAATTGCGCCCTCACGAAGAGAACTACCCAGTTCACGACCTCGAACTTGCTGCCGTCATTCATGCGCTGAAGCAGTGGCGACATTACCTTCTCGGCAATCGTTGCGAGATCTTCACTGACCACCAAAGTCTGAAGTATCTGTTTACTCAGCCAGATCTGAACCTCCGTCAACAGAGATGGATGGAGCTTGCTGCAGACTTTGACTTGGGTATTTCCTATACGCCAGGCAAGGCTAATGTAATGGCTGATGCCTTGAGCCGCAAGTCTTACTGCAACCACCTTCAGGTTCACAAAGTTCAGCCCTCGCTTGTTGAGGAATTCAGGAAGCTGAACCTCCATATTGTTCCTCCGGGTGCACTCGCTCCCCCTCCTAAACAATTTGGCAAGGTGAACCTCCACGTTGTTACCCAGGGTTCCCTCAATACCCTAGTTGCTAAACCAGATCTCGAGGACAGCATCAAAAGGCTACAGAAGTATGACTCTGAAGCCCACAAGATTAAGCGCTACCTCGCAGAAGGAAGGCCCTCATTCTTCACCATTTCTGAAGATGGCGCCCTATACTTCAAGGGCCGCCTAGTGGTGCCATGTGCAGAGAAAAACCTGGATATGACACAGGAAGTTATGAAAGAAGCTCATGATACGCCTCTAAGTATCCATCCGGGTAGTACAAAGATGTACCAAGATATCCGCCAGAGATTCTGGTGGACTAATATGAAGCAAGACATTGCTCGTTATGTTGCTGAGTGTGACGTTTGCCGTCGCATCAAAGCAGAACATCAAAGGCCTGCTGGAACTCTGCAACCTATCTCTATTCCTGAATGGAAATGGGACCATGTTGAGATGGACTTCGTCACTGGATTTCCCAAATCGCAGAAAGGTAATGATGCTATTCTTGTCGTCATTGACCGGCTTTCCAAAGTTGCACATTTCCTGGCAGTCAAAGAAACGATCACTGCTAGCCAGTTGGCAACGCTCTATATGTCCAGGATTGTTTCGCTCCACGGTATTCCATTGGTTATCAGTTCAGACCGTGGTAGCTTATTCACTTCAAGATTCTGGGCAAGTTTCCAAGAAGCAATGGGAACTCATCTGTCATTCAGTACTGCGTTTCATCCTCAATCGCAAGGACAAGTTGAACGCGTCAATCAAGTTCTCGAAGACATGCTTCGAGCTTGCGTTATTTCCTTCGGCAAGAAATGGGAGGAATCTCTCCCGTATGCTGAGTTCTCTTATAATAATAGCTATCAAGCTAGTCTGAAGATGGCCCCCTTCGAAGTGTTATATGGACGAAAGTGCCGAACCCCTCTGAACTGGTCAGAAACTGGGGAACGTCCACTCTTCGGTCCGGATATTATCCAAGATGCCGAAGAACAAGTCCGCATTATTCGCGAGAATCTCAAGACTGCTCAGTCACGTCAGAAGAGTCAGTATGACCGTCATCATAAAGACATGTCTATCAACCTGGCGAAAAGGCTTATCTTCGAGTCACACCTATGAAGGGTGCTCACCGCTTCGGGATCAAGGGCAAACTAGCTCCTCGCTATATTGGCCCATTCACTATTCTCGAAAGGCGTGGAAAAGTGGCATACCAACTGGAGCTACCGCCGAACCTTTCTCAGGTTCACGATGTGTTCCATGTGTCACAGCTCCGCCGTTGCTTCAAGGATCCAATCCGAGCTGTGGATCATGAAGTGCTCGAATTACAGCAAGACCTCTCCTATAAGGAGCATCCGGTCCGCATTCTCGACCAAGCTGAACGCCGCACACGTCAGAAGGCGATCAAGTTTCTCAAAGTCCAGTGGTCGCACCATTCTGAAGATGAGGCCACTTGGGAACGAGAGGATCGTCTGCGCGAAGAATACCCCGCACTGTTTCCTTCTACCTCCTAAATCTCGGGACGAGATTTCTTGTAGTGGAGGAGATTTGTAACACCCCGAGAATCATGCTACAGTAACTCCCTGTGATTAAGCTAATCATGTTGCTAAACAGGGCTTGATCACATTTGAATCACATTCCTTTTCAAACTCCTAATTCAAACTTCAATTAAATTTAAAAGTGGAAAATAAAAGTTTTCAAAAATTTAAACAAAAATGTTCGGGCCCAGCCAGAAATTGCACTGATAATTATTGTGGAGAAAACACATTTTTATAAAATGCCTAAATACTTTTAAATGAAATAAAACAGAAAAGAAAATAAACAAATAAAAGAAAACAGAAAACAGAACAGACAAAGAAAAAGAAAAAAAAAGAGAAGGCCCTCCCCCCCACTGGACCCCTAGCCCAACTGGGCCGACCCCCGGCCCAGCCGGCCTAGCCCATCTCCCACTCCCCCTCGCCCCCTTCCCTGTTCCCCCGACCGGGGTCGGAACAGGGGTCGTCCCCGCCGCACCCCCTCGCCGG
>NC_057811.1:448474833-448475545 GCF_018294505.1 Triticum aestivum | reverse complement strand
CCTCTCCCACTCACCCCCCCGCTCTCCCTCTCGGCCTCTGCGCCTCCCCCGTCAGATCCACCTCCCTCTCCGCTTCGATCCCCACTGCCTGAGCGTGCTCGCCGCCGTTCACCGTCGTTCCCGCGGCCACCGTGCCCCAATCGCCACTTCGCCGTGTCGTACGCCGTCGCCGCCCTCGACTACACCACCTCCACCTCTCCGTTGGAGCTCCGAGCCACTGCAACGGCCTCCCCGAGCTCGTCTTCCCCGCACGGCCGTCGTCGATCGCCGCCCCGTTTCGCCGCCTCGAGCCTCCCCGAGCACGCTGCCGTCCCCCTACAGCCTCGCCGTGAGCCTCTCCCCCTCCTCCCATGTCCTTTCTCTCTTGCGCGCCCCCTAGCGGCTTCCCCACGCGCGCCCGAACGCCGCGCCGCGGAGCTCGTCGCCGGCGGGTCTCCGGTGACCATTTGGTCATGGGCGTATGCCCGTTAGCTCGACCGCACCGTGTAGCACCCGCCTAGCTAGCTAGTTCGGCCGCTCGCGCGCCCTAACGCCGCACCCGCCCCAGCCCGAAGTACCTCGCCGCCGGCGAGCTCGTAGCGCTCGCCCCCGCCCGTTCCAGCCGCTCCGGCCACCACCGTTGGACGCGCGGCGCCGAGCCGCGTCGAACGCGCCCAGCCACGACCCCGCAGACCCCCTGTGCGCGAAACCCGCGCCCCTCCCGAGCCGCGCC